>NW_024061822.1:0-127181 GCF_006381635.1 Hibiscus syriacus | reverse complement strand
ATTACCATTGAATAGGGTGCACAATATTTGCAAAAAAATCATTTCCTAAAAGATTCCCTAATCATTCAGGGGTACATAAGGTGGTATGGAAGACTTACGAGAATATTTTGGCCCACCCATGAATAAATGCTCGTCGATAACAGCCCAGAGAACAGCGAATACCACACAGAGTAGAAAAACCCCAAGTGAAACAATATAACCTCCCCAATGACAGGCAATCTCACTGTCTTCTGTGGACAATTTGCATTTACTGCTTGTACACTTATATTAGGAACAACAATAAAAGAAGCTAGATCTTGTAAACAACTATTTGACAGGTTTGGTTGTGATAATCAAAGTTACAATCATACCTTTTATAGGAGTCATAATGACAGTGTGAATCCCCTGGAAACAAAAAATATAACAAGCGTTAATAATAATATATCAGTATGAAATGTATATATATAGCTATTTTTTTACCAAAATGAAATAAAATAGCTATTCCAATACTGTTCATATGCATGGTGCAGAACAAGAAAACATGATGATGGTGTTTTCCCACAGAAGCATGCAGAAGTACAACATTAAACCTCTACTCATTCATTTCTTAAAAACACTTGTATATATTCATTAGCTAATCTATGGATATATAGATTTGGAGTGCTAATATTTCTGCATTGTATTTCCATTTTGCAACAGCCAGTAAAAAAAAAATGTAAGAAACAGGGACAAACCAATAACTTAGATGTGTAGTTTGCTTTTAACATACCATGTCTGACCATCGGTAGAGTCAACTAGCATACAAGCATATAATGATAAAAAGAAAAGCATGAGGAGAAACAAAAAATTAGAAGCAAAACTACGGTACCTGAACGCCACCGATGCAGAAGAGTACAATCAGCACCCAGATAAACCACGCAGACATGAAAAGAAGTAGCAACAGAAAAACAGATGCTAATATCACAAAATTATTGCACCCTTTACAGTAATATCAGGGTTTCCTTCTCACCACCACTTCCTGTTCCAGTATTGGATATCCCTAGGCAACAGAAGGAAAAAGATATCACTTAAATTCCTCCAATAATCAGATGTGATGCTTAAATATTAGAACAAAAGAACTGAAGATTCAGATATACTAATAGAAGGAAGGGAAACTATATAAAACGGATATGCTTTCTTCACACACAGAAATACAAGTAACAATAAACCAGTTTCCTTTGACAGTGATGAGGTTAGATGAACGAGGACTGAAATTCTACAAGCATCGAAGGTCTTTCGATGTAATTTATGAGTACCAAGTCCAAAAGTTTTAGGGTAATTGCTACAGGGAGACAAGCTAACCATCTATCATACCCATATATAACATAAAATAGATATTTTTCATATATAAATTACATTTAGAACCGTGCTTCATCTGTTCAAATTCAGAACTTCTACAGAAGCTTTGCATAAATAAGCATTGATGGTGTAGCATTAATTGCATATTTAGATAGATCTCCTAATTCCTGGCAAAGGACCTTAACTCAAAAGATCTCATTACAGTGTCATGTGTGAACAGAAACATTTAATATTGCAATAATAGAACAACACCATTCAACCCATCAAATTGTCATTGTAGATGTATGAGAAAGTAGAAACTGTAAGGATGCTAATCATGAACACCAACTCATTGGATAATATAAAAATATCTAGAAAAAGAAAAACCTAAGTGTATGATGTCTAGGAGGCCACAAACCAATCAGAGAACAGTAACTGAGGACCTCTAAGAACATACTTTGGATAAAAAACGGTTATACAAATAACCACCTAAACTTCCAAAACAGCAGAAGTTGATTATGAGAACCATATAGGACATGTTAGTCAAGCACATTATAACCAATTATTCCGGTATCAAGAAATATCTCTAAGACACATAAATATACAAATTCAACTATGAACTCATACAATGATAGCACTAGATTGTGGTAAACCTTAAGCGATGATACATCACAGTGTTGATCAGTTGCTCTGAAGCTCCAACTCTTGCCAAAATGAACAGTAATAAGTGCCAACAGACATTGCCCACCAAAATACCACTGAGCATCCACGATGGGACGAGTTGGTGCATATATTAAGAGTTCAACTGCATCAAAATTAGCACGATTTGGTTTATATGAATCTTTATCAAAATAACTTAAAGATTCAAAGAATGTACATTTAAACATACCAAAAGCTAAAACCACACACAAGACAAACAACAGGTTATAAAAGATCTAATAAACCATTATATCAGTATAGTGCTCTATTATTTTCATGTAAAATATATAGACAAAATTTTATCCTTTTAAATGCAAGTGTGGACTTTTGCCCAGGGAAATAGCGAAGTGTGAACCACAAATAAGAACCAACACAAAAGAAAACCTCAAGTAGAGAACTTAAACAAAAGTGTGAACCTCAAGTAAAGAGCTAGAACCTATAATAGCAACCAAGGTCAAACCCAATGAGGAATTAGGCTGATATAGGGCTTCAGAAGGAAAATAAAATAAAATAAGAGAGAGGGACTATGAATATATACATTAAAATCATGAACCTTCTTCAGAAAAAACGATACAACTGAATCACGAAGAAGGGCAACCCGCAATAGCTATTCAAGATATACGATTCTTTCTACATGTACTTTACTTCTTTTCTTAACTTTCTCTGGCTTAATTATTAGAATGCAGAAAATTCCAGCACCTCAAAGCTTCTGCTCAAAAAGCACCACATTCAAATCAGGCCTAAATTATCTTTCTTACTAAGACATTCTACTCCTAAATCCCCATTTATATACTGTCTGCTTGAAAATTCAGAAAAGGGAATACTATTCTAGTGCAAGTTCATGTAAAGCTTAAGTTGCTTTCAAGAAAAAGCATAAAGCCATAAATTATTGTATTACAAGTTCATAATTGCAAAATGAAAACTTGTATTAATGGAATGAATTTCGTCATTTATATTTAAACCATTTAAATTCTTTATTTACCTGATTAAAGATGATAAAATGTTTCCTGAAAATGTTTTGTCAAACAAAAGGACAGACATATATTTACACTAAAGTCATTCAATCAAGCCTTAACAGCTTAATCAAATAGTTGCATTCCATCCTAGAACATTACAAACCACTTTTTGAACAGGATATCTGGTTTACAATAATTAGAAATGATCCAATATGCATCTGAAGAACAAAAATAAACGGGGAAAAACATCACATGAGGTCAAGAGCTTACCACGCTTGTTCGCCATAGTTTTGTTAAGGTCGTCTCCCACAGATTTTGGAACCATCACAACAGGTATCGAAATATTTAAAGGAGTACCATCATCAGAACAATCCATCTTTTCAACCACTAGACAAATATTAAAAAGAAAGCTTTAAGAGACTAATAACCATTACATTCCTCTAATGAAATGATCCGATTGAACTTCAAAACAAGTTTAAAATACAAAATTTATAACCTTCTTTTCATTTATCACCAGCAAGGCTGCAGCACCTCCTGACTGTGCAACTTTTGCCTTGGTTACAAAGTCGCAATCACCCGCGTTTAGACAAGGCTACGGCACCAGATAGCTGTAATAAAATATTCTGGCCGTGACGTTTTAAGAAAATTCATTTGGCTTACATCAGAGTGTAGTGCTTATGAAACTAGCTATAAGAAATATTCAAAGTTTAGTAAATTGTCATCTCTGAACTGTACTTCCACATGTTTAACTCAATCAAACAAGGATGCACTTAACTCATAATAATAAATAAACAATGCCAAACAGTTATTGGAGAAGAAAGTTAAAAACAATTGAGAGAGACAGTAAATTGAGACAAAACCTTTGAAGAAGAGGTAGAACAGCCAGTTAGGGGATTTGAGAAAACAGGAGTCAATTTGGGAGTTTTGTCTTTTTCCTCGGCCAATTTTGCTCCAAAGCTTGCCGTTAACCCAGTCATATATTCACCTTCATCACCATCAATCCATATCCTCACCATGGCCTGCAAGATTTGAACTGAATTATTAAGGAATAATGCGCACACTATTACTCTTAACATATGAATTCATATAAATCAACCAACAAAACAATCAGTTTATTTCATAAGATAGCGAAACTAATGCAAATCCTGAGTTTACATATCATCTGAATTGTTTTACCAAGAATAAATTTTGTAATAATTTGACTAATTCACAACCAACAATGCAAGTTGGTAGCAACAAATATCCCCATTGTCCATGACAAATCCTACACAAATCAGTAACATAATCTATCTATCGCACCAACATTAATTTCCACTGTTTGTTCCAATTAAAGAAAGAGGATATTTTCGTTTTCCTATTTCTTTCACAAATGAAAATGGAGAATCTTAATAAAAAAATTATAACAATGTCAAATAATGTGGAAATTTAGATAAAGGAAAAAAATGAACCAATTTAATAGAGGATAAAGTACACAAATGGTCCATGTTATTGCTTTATTGAGTCATCCGACTATTAAAAGTTATAAAATGATTCTCAATTATAGGGCACTATTTTGTTGAGTCCCTTAACTATTAAAAGTTAAAAACGATCACTTTACTATTCATATATTTCAAACTCTTCATTTTTCGTTAATAGATTGACATCATTGAGTTTGACGTTAACATGCTGATTGAGATATAATAATCTTTTCAGATTCTGAAATCATATTTTATTATATCTCAGTGAATACGTTAACGTTAATCCCAGACTTCAATCATTTTTTAATGGAAATGACAAGTTTGAAAAATATAAATAGTTGTGTGGCCATTTATAACTTTTAATATCAAAGGGACTCAACAAAGCACGCCCTAGAATCAAGGATCATAATGTAACTTATAATAATCAATAAACTCAACAAAATATCACCCTATAATTAGAGGACAATTTGTATACCTTACCCTTTAATAAAGCACAAAGCACGAAGCATGCAAATGCTAATAAATTTTTTTTCTTGGGTAAAGTACACAAATGATCCCTTGACTATATGGTATTGTTTTATTAAGTCCTCCAACTTTTAAAAGTTACAAAATGATCCTCTGATTATAGAGTGTTTCGAGTCCCTCGACTATTAAAAGTTATAAAATGATCATATGACTATTCATTATGTTCCAAACTTGTCATTTTTCGTTAAAATTTAACGATATCTTGAGTTAATGTTAACATGCTGAATGTGATATGATAAATCTTATCCCAAAATCTCAAACTAGTATCATATCTCAGTCATCATGTTAACGTCCAACTTAGACAACCACTAATTTTTTGATGGAAAAGAACGAGTTTGGCACATAACGAATATTCGAGTGATCATTTTGCAACTTTTAATATTCAAGGGACTTAAAAAATCAATATTATATAGTCAGTGGACCATCATGTAACTTTTAATAGTTGAGGGATTTAAAAAGTAATACCCTATAATCGATAGACTATTTGTGTACTTTACCCTTTTTAAGAAAAATAGAAAAACAAAATTACCGATTCGATAGTATTGTTACATGAAGGTGATACGGCGACGACAGTAACACAGATGATAAACAATAAAAATAAAAATGAAAGAGTCGCCAAATCCCCCGTCGGTTTGCCAGAGAAAACAACATGTTGGTGTGGCAATTATTGATTGAAGAGAGAGAGAAAGAAAAATGGAATTATAAATTCTTTCTCTTTTACTTTCTCTTTGTTAAAGAAAATCGATGCATGAGAATGCATTGAGGAAGAAAAAGAACTCTTTCTTCTGTGTAAGCTAAATTTATTTATCTCTCTCTCTCTCCGATTACTTTAGCGGGAAATTCGTTCCGTTTGTAAGTAAAGCGATAGGTTCGGTGTTGGCCGTTGGGTATGGCAGACAAGTTCGCCAGAAAATTTTCAAATATTATTTTAATTATTTTATTTTTAGCAATTCTCAGGAAAATGAAAAAAATATCAATCAATTATACCATGCAATAATTTTAATCGATTGATTATGATAAAATAAATAAATGATATAACGTGGATTAAGCGATTTCGATGGTGATAAAGAGTCATTATTCTTTGAAGTCCGAATTTAAACATCATGAGTTCTTAGAATATAAACTTTTAATGTCGGATAGTTAACATATATTACTTTACGGAATTAAAATCATTGCATTTTCATTTAACCTTTCTACACCAAAAAAAAAAGGAAACCACTAAAGATAATAAAAATAAACCCTAATATTAAATCAAACACCCAAACATGTCAACGGAATTCTTCATTCCCAACTAAAATATAAATGCCAAAATATGTTACATGACAGACACTGAATTTTAGCAGGGAAAACATGTCAACTCGAATTCTTCATTCTCATCCAAAATTCTTAAGCCAAAACATATGTTACATGACAGACACATGATTTTAACAAAGAAATCTGGAACATTTTGCATTTCTTTTTCCATTTTCCAATTCAATCACTTCTCAAACAAGGGAAACAATGTCAGTCAAATTTTGGACCCCGCATGTACAAATTTCCATTTCTTTGTGGAGTTTCTGCAAAAGGAAAGTTATAATGTCAAACATAAACTCGAAGAAAACACGTGTTGGAGTTGAAACTTGAAAGCCATTTTAAACATATTCTAAAGGCAAGTAGTTTACAACTGACCCTAAATTTTGGACACCTTAATTTGGAGAATGCATACTTATACATACGTTATTATCCACTTTGATTCAAAGATTTTTGAACTATTGAGTGAACTTAGTGTGGTGAAAAGGATGTTGTTCTCTTGGAAAAACCCGAGTTTGAGCAGTTGCAGTGTGTATGCGTGTTGTCAATATAAAAGTTATGGTGGGGGAAATCTCTCTCCAAGGACAGACATATGATTTTATGATAGCTAGGAGGGACGCACTTATAAAATTTTAAGAGGAGACGAACTTATAAAAAAAATATCTAAAATATATATGAATTTAGGATTTTTAGGAGTCATCCCCTTCAATCTATCTCTGTTTTCCCAATCCGTTCCGTCCCTGCTTGGATTCCAAGCCTTAATGATACTTTTTGGCCAAGAGAAAAGTTAAATTGAATGTACTCTACCATGCACATGCATATCATAGATAGATTCGATATCACTACCACTGCAAAAATGCATCTATCATGTGAATAAGGATCATAATGATATTGTTTGAAACTCAGCACGACATATTTACGAACCTGAACTTCATTTTGAAGACCTTTAATATGCTGCACGGCCAAGTCCAGCATATCTGCGTAGCTCGTTTGCTGCAAGAAGATTTAAAGATACGTCATTTTATCTGAAATAAAATTTGGATCTTTTTGTCACACTAACTTCAAAACCGTAACTTCACAAGGTAATGAATGATTTGAAGCAACGTATATATAGATTCAACACAAGGGCTAGAATAGAAATATATATGTGATTACCTTATCCATGTTAGGAACAAGCTCTTGTAATTTCTTCAGCTTCCCACTTATTCTTGTTCTTCTCTCCTGTACATATATATGAAGTTTTAATGATGCTCGATATTATTTATCATTCTTTAGAGAACTAATGCATATTAATTAATACGCTTTCCTCTTGCATCTTAATAAACAATTTGATTTCTGAGCAGCTATAGCAATTCTCTCTTGAATCTTAACTTACTCTTTCAGCAATGCTTCGAGGGTGAGTCGCACATCCACGCTTGCTCGGATTTTACAAGGCACAGAATCTTCAGGAGTATGTAGCAGCTGTTCAACTGTGGCCATCTCAAGTGTTGTTTGGGGCAAGCTAAACTGAAATAATGATCAAATGGGAATATATGAGGTCAATAACGAGAAGTAAATGACATGACTGTAAAGCACTTTGATATCCATCAATGTGATGACAAGCTGATCAATGGTGCTACTGTTAGCTGCAAATCATGCTCCTATTTGGCAAACAACCATAACAGCCTCCTAAATGTTCATTTTCATAGGAAACAAGCACCGTTAAGTTGTTCTTCCATGATTGGTACCTGAGTTTCCAAGGCATTGAGACATTTGTAAAAATCGCCATCGATATTTTTAGCCCTCTTGCTTGGTGGGGCAGAAAACGCATTGGAGTTTGTATATCCCATGAATCCATTCCAAAGCCAGCAGCTTCAAATGAATGTGCAGCATTTTGGCGGTTACCGTTAGAGTTGACACCATCAACAAGATTCTCACTTACTTCGGAGATTTGAGAAAGAGAATCTTGTATAGTGAAACTCAATTGGGACTTCAGCCTTGACGCTCCATGGCCACCTTTAGCACCGCCTTGAGAGCTATAGTTTCTGTTGCCCATTGTAACACTAAAACCTGCGATGACCGTTTTTAGTTTTTTCTGCACATAACATATTAACATGTACTAAATGTCCAAAACTTTCTGTATCAGACACATATCCAAATTTGTTATTCTTGCCCGAGTTCAAAATAGATTAAGAAATATATAGTTTTCTGTGAATATCAATTGAACCAATGGAATCTACAATCTAGCAAACAGTTAACTTTAGACATGATAAAGACCAGTAAATATAGTTTTGCTGCAAATTCGTCTCGAAGGAAATCAATACAATTCCAATTTTCTAAACCGCAACCTTAAAATTATGTCATTCTATTACTATTGGTTTTTTAGGTACTGCTTCTCTTAATAGTCATTCTGCATGTCTGCCATACCAATAGGACAAATAATGTGGCCTGCATTTAGTTATATGGTTATTCAAGTGTTAGCTTTAAAAGTAAAATCGTAAACATGCATCCGGATATAAAGTTATTTAATATATACAGTACAATCAAACTCAGAAACTGGGTATGATGTGTTTATTTAATTTTCTTTAAAAAACATTCATATCCTTGAAAGTCCTTGAACGATTTTATATTTATTCTCAAAACTGATATTTTATATAAATGGCGTATACAACTTTTTTTTTAAAAAAGAACAAAAACAATATAAAATTCAAAAGCATACACATATAATTTTTTTTTAATAAATGACTATCCTTTTGGATGCATTGTTTCATCAAGAAATATATTACTCTAACTCTTTATTTTTCTCTAAACCACCACTTGTTATCCATATCTATATCTATATTTAATATTACATTTGGATATGAGAATAAGGATTTATGATTAAAGACCTTTCAAATATTTAAAATATCTTCAAAAGGAAAGGATGGATTTACCTCTTTAGGTCAGATGAAGTTAGAATGTTATATTTGAAAATTTGAGATAAATTTATAAAATTTATGGAGACCAGAAACTAATAACTGTGTTTAAATTTTTAATTTAAACAAATATTTTTTTAGAGGGCTAAATACACTTTTTATTTTTGCTAAGGATCAGAGTCTCTATGTATATTTTTTTACGGGTAAAGTACATCATTCCTCACTAAACTTTACTTTCTCTCATATTTTTCTCATTGCACTTTATTTTTTTCAATTTAGTCACTATAATTTCGAATTACTCCTGTTTCGATCATTTTGAGTTATTTTATTATTATTTTGGTATGATGTGGCATTATTATTATTATTTTAAATTATTTTTATATTAAAATCATAAAAAATGCCACATCATATTGAAATAATAATAAAATATATAAAATGACCAAAACAAGAGCAATTCGAAAGTTTAGTGAGTAAATTAAAAAAATTAAAAATATAGTAAGTAAATAGGAAAGATAGTAAAGTTCAATGAAAAATAATGCAATATATATGGTGTTTATATCTCAAATTCGATAACATAGACCGGATGATACGTTAGGATACTATTTGTCCTAATAGTTTTTTCAAATAGGGGTGAGCAAAATTTACTTGATTAAAAATAAAATTTTAGATTCGATTTAATGTTAAAAAATTGATTTAAACTCGAAATTTCATAAATTTAACTAAAATATTAAAATGGAATTTTAAATTATAAATTTGAACTCATTGATTCATCTAATTTAGAATTTTTTTACTTGATGGAATATTCATCCCTATTATATGAACAAGCCAAGCTTCAAGTGCCCCTCGTTCCACTGCAGTAATGTCAGATTGGCCATTGGACTACAACGCTCATCTCTTAATTTATTCCAACTCGTCCAACTTAATTTATTCACCCCATAAAAGGGACGTGTAAAAATTGGGTGCTAGTTTCGTACTTTTTTAACAATAGTGTCAAATATATAATTAATTTCTGTTAGGGTAATTTTTATGTAAAAACATCAACTTTATTTATTTATTTATTTTTTGTATGTGCAAAAAAAACTTTTTGCATTAAAATCTTTAAATTTCTTTTGCAAATTATTTTATACTCGATAATTTTGATTTTTGTATGGAATTACACAATACATATAATCTAGTGTAAGAAACTTTATAAATAATTTAAAATATGAATAATTTATAAAAGTTTTATGACTAGTATTTCTTTTACAAATTGATGATGATGATAAGAAATATTTTATAATTTAAAACTTATAAATTTCATATATTTTTGAAAAATTTATTGACTTTTAAAATTAATTGTTTAAAATATAAAAATATTAAAATAAACTTTTAATTACAATTGAGGAATCAAATGAATTATTATTCATTAATTATTAATTTTTAACATCAGTTAATAATGTTTATTCATTTTTCATAAATTAAATTTTAATATTTATTTTATTTTTTAAATTAATATTAGAAAGAATATTTTAAATATATATGATATTTTTTTAGTTTTAAATTTTTATTTAATTTTGTTACAAGTTTAGAGAGTAACACAAAAGAAAGGAAAATCTTTAGATTTTCATGTATGTATTTATACTTTTCTTTTAGAAACATTTTACCATAATTTTCTTAATTAATTTGAATAATACAGAATAAATGATTAATTTGAATTGTAACTCATTTATTTAAAAATCATCAAAATATAATAAAAAAATAATTAAAAGTGAATAAAATTTAATAAAAAAGATATAAAGCTAAAGAATCAATTATTTATATATTTTTTATATTTTTAAACAATTAATTTTAAAAGTCAATAAATTTTTCAAAAAATATGAAATTTATAATTTTTTAAATTAAAATATTTCTTATCATCATCATCATCGTTTTGTAAAAGAAATACTAGTTTTAAAACTTTTATAAAATTTTCCTATACTAGATTATACGTAATGTAATTTTATGCAAAAAATCAAAATTTGTCGATTTATAAATAATTTGCAAAATAATATTTAAAGATTTTAATGTATAAGTTTTTTTTTACAAATAATATAAATAAATAAAGTTAACGTTTTTACACAAAAATCATCATAATAAAAATTAATTACATATTAGACACTATTTTAAAAATATTTACAAAATTAACACCCGATATTTACACGTGGTGCCACATCAGCGTAAGGCGCGGTGCATGAGGCGCGCCTTCTGCAAAGGGTGTTAGATCGGGAAATAAAGATGAAAGGTGTCTGACAGGGAAATAAAGAGGGAAATGATGATTTATTGGGAAAATCGTCCAAATATCACAATCTATATTTTTAATTAATATTCAAATGT
This sequence comes from Hibiscus syriacus, assembly GCF_006381635.1. NCBI lineage: Eukaryota > Viridiplantae > Streptophyta > Magnoliopsida > Malvales > Malvaceae > Hibiscus > Hibiscus syriacus. Next base: position 115,712 of record NW_024061822.1, on the reverse strand, counting down.
TAATTAGATTTATTAGATAAAATATAAGCTTAATCATATGAGATCATATCCAAGTGATCATAAAAATGAGTTGATAATGAAAAATATATTAAAAGTAAGATTTAGTAATTGTTGGAAGACAGGGTTGAATCCTATTTATTTCTTCTTATTTGGACGTGTAAGAGAGGGACATGCGAATTACGTAATATCACCCTCGTCCTGTATCTTTTTTCATCCATCTCATCATGTACTCTTCTCTCTAACCTACAACTTTTGTATCTAAAAGATTAGTATTTGTAGTGATTTTGAATCATACAAGATTGAAGAATGTAAAGAAAATATAGATAAAAGGATTTTGTAATAATTATCTTCAATATATAAAAGATAAGTAAATATTATTTCTGAGTCAAGTCAGATCAAATATGTTTCATCCTAAATCCGAACACGACTAGACATAATTCAATTCAATTTGATTTTTTTAAAACTTAAGTATTACAAAATTGAATCGAATCAAATATGTTGAATTCAGATTAATTTTTCATCCCAATCTAAATAAGTCAAAAACAAATAAAAAGGGGAGGGGAGTTTAGAGAGATAGTAAGTAATACATTGAATGTCACCTTCCCTTACCTAAATTATGAGGAAAGTTCCGTTAACCTTGCATTTCACTCTATTATTAAGAAACATATCCATTTTATTAGTATACGGGTATATAAGGATATGGTAAATATATAAATACATAAAAAGTCATAAATATTCATTAACAAAAGAAGGAATTTTGTGTGGATATAAACTAAATCCAAATACGATTTGAATTTAACTTATTCCTCTCAAGTGAGTAGACGGAGAATAAGTACTCTAATTTCTTTCGCAACAAGAGATGAAATGGGTTGTCCAAGCATTTTGAAAGCCAAATATCGGAGCAATGGAGTTTCGACACCAAAATTAGTCTGCCACTTTTTGGATATGAAGAACAACTTTTTGTAAGAGAAATTACATCATAATTTAAAATAAATCATATCCTAATTTATCTATATCATTTTTTATTATTTAAGTCTTAAAATAATCCTAAGTACGCACATGAACATCAAATATCATCCCCGATAAGGCGATATATCCTCGAAAATCTCTCCAATGCCCAATTAATTTCAGTCCTACCCCTTAAACATAGAACATCCCTAGTACGTACCCAAACTATAACCGTCTCATACTCATGTTGGGGACGAATAAGGTACTTGGTTCGACACTGAATTGTCGTACCCATGCTGCATAGATTTTTTGGATTGGGTTAGCTGCAATCATGAATTGACGTAAGATTTTATGTTAAATGGCGAATTATAAAATTTTATAGAGATGAAATTATACTATTAATAAATTTAAAATTTAAGAAAACTAGAAATTTTACAAGAATAACTATCCCTACCCATTCTTTCGATCCATATTTGACTGCAATTTCCACGGAATTGTCAAAATCATATACATAGCTAGAGATCGTAACCAGCAACGTAGCTGCACATGCATTCTTATCATAGAAGATCAAATCATTCCTTTGTTTCCAAATCAGCCATGTTGCAAAACCAAACAAAGTGCTCCAATCATAGGCATGAATTTAAATCACGATTGGGATCGTAATTTCAATTATAGTTATTATAAGTTTAATCTTTTTCTTGTTGGTGGATACATGTTGAGTATTTGGCCTTAAAAGATTGTAAAAAATTATACTAAATAGTGTCATAATACTCTCATAGGCCTTTGAGATCTACTAGGGCCTCAAACTAAGTGTTTATAGTTAATTTAGAACACTTTTTTAGGCTAAAAATATAATATTTAGATCCGATAATGATATTATTCATACAATATCAATATTATATTAAAAGACCTTAAATTTGAACAAGTTATGAAGAGAGTGTCAATTTGTGTATCGATACCACTTGTTTAGTATCAATACTTAATTTTTAGTGTCGGTATCGAAATGGTTTGATGAGTTTTAGCGTACCAATTGTCATAACCATTTTTTTTATAAAACTATTAAATATTATTTTAAAAACGATTATGACTTTAATTTGGAAAAATTGGGGAATTTGGAATTAATTTGGAATAAATTGAATAGAGTCGCCATCGACCTTTAGGTTAGGTAGGTCGAATACCTAAAAACATCTTTTAAAACAATTTAAAAAAAATCATTTTATAAGACAAAATTTGGTATGCGTCACCAAAGATTGATTAAATGGATTCGGGAATCGGTTACGTGTAGGAAGGATTAACACCCCACAACGCCCAAAAACTGGTACTGTGTCGCTTACACTTTGTCGTAATGGTAGAAATTACAAATCGAATATAAAATTAAAATATGATATATTTATCGAGTATTGATTAATTTGCTTTGAATTAAATAATTAGAGAAAAATCTTTAACTCGAAATAAATATCAAAATTAGCAATCCTCCGTCGGGAAAGCTAACTCGAATATTTCTTATCAGTTAAAGAATATTCCCTCCTCATTAATATTAAAAAAATGAATCAAATATAAAATGAAAATCGATCTTCGCATAAAATACATCGTTATTTAGTAACATGCATCGCATTATTTAAATAAAAATAATTAATTAACAAAATAAAATCACTTTTATTTCAGTTCACACTTGTTCGAATGTCATATCGGATTACACCACTTCAATAAAGCGATGCTTTCCACGCCCATTCTACAAATCGTTGTTCTTGAAAATGTTTGAATAAATAAAAATATTGACAACTATATATTTTTTACAAGTTAAAAAATCATATTGAATGAAATAGAATAAACATTTACAATACATTTTCACATATGAATATACAAGGACAGAAAATAAATTTATAGATATATATGTATATAATGATATATGATACAACATGGGTATGTAATGAAACAAATAGAAAATAAAAAATATTACATATGTACGTACATTCTATAATATATACATGGATATTATAACATGGACTGAAATGTAAATATATAAACATGGTAGATCATAATGAGAATAAAATAAACTACGTAAGCTTTATAAACATGTGACTAATAAGAAAATTAAAACTTTAAATGCCTGACAATTAACATAGCAAGAGTCATGATACCTATACAAATACCATATAGCAGGAGCATTGGGATGGTAATAACCACAAATAATATTTAGGACTAAAACAAAATTATTAAAATCATGCACCAAATATATAAACAACAAAATATAAATAAACAAGCAAAAAGACTAAAACATAATATAGGTAAAATGAAAAGGAAAAGTCAGAACTTCATTAATATAGTTGACTCTAACACAGGAAACAAGAACTCAAGACTTTAAAGGTATTTACCCATTTTTATTAACCTAAACTATTTCCTCTCATTTTCTTCATTTGCCTGAAACTACTAAATCCCCAGCCTCCCTTCCTCTCTTGTTCGTGCACCCATGGTGGCTGACCCCGAAGAACCGGAGCCCGACGCTCAGGCCATCACGCACGGTGGCCATTCCCCTCGACTAGCTACCATCGACGGCACTGAACCCGTCTGCAACAGACCCCGACGAAACCAAACATAATCCTCTCGTCCCTTCCTTGACCGAGAGGTCCAGACCCAGGCGGACCACCATGAGCGCGGCGCAACCGTCTAAGCGAACCTAGCCTGACCTTCAATCACTCCCGACGACACCCCTGGCCTCGACAGAACACACTAGCAGCAAACTAAGGTAAATCTAAACCCTATATTTTATTTATTTTAGAAAGCATTGAACTCATGAAACAAACAAGAACGAAATTAAAAAGCTCTACTTTTCTAATTACCTTCAAGAATCCAGCAAAGTAAATCGAGAAAAAAAATAATACCTTCTTAGAATTTGGTTCTGCGTTTTTTATTGCTGAAAAATTGTTGTTACATAGCTTTTTTTCAATCCTCGGTTCCTTCCCTCTCTGTAGTTTTTCTATTCTGATCCCCCTCCCTTACATTGCTTCATTCCCAGGTTATATACCCATTACAAAATATCCATCATATAATACTAATTTCCTAATCTTTTCTGCCTTCGTTTGATGGTGGAGTGGGTTAAGCGTGTGCAGCAGAAACATGGTTGAGGCATGGGCATGGTGTTGGGTATGGAGCTAACACATCATGGTGACTGGAGCAGGGCATGGTGTGAGTTGCTGGTGGCAGAGAGGTATGGCCTGCAAGCATGTAACAACAAAATTAAATAAAATAATAATAATAAATAAAAAGACCCGGACAAAAATGAGTGTCTACAGCTGCCCCTCTTTGCGTATTCTTGTGTTAACAAGAATAGGGTAAAGACGACAAGACAACACGTTTTTGTCTGGTTCTCTCTCTTTCTGCATAAAAATTGGATAATGTTAGTTGTTGGGGACGACACTGCTCATACGCGATGAAGAGTTCGGGTCATCTAAGGGTGACACGGTTCCTACGTGATGAGGAAATCTGGTCGAGGGATGACACTGCTCATACGTGATGAAGAGTTCTTGGCCATCTTTAGGAAGGGTGATAACTCGGTTCCTACGTGATGAGGACGGCTGGTTATCTAGGGGTGACACGAATCCTACGTGATGAGGAGATCTAATCAGGGGATGACACTGCTCATACGTGATGAAGAGTTCTCGGCTATTTTATAGCGATAATATAGTTCCTACGTAATGAGGACGGCTGGTTATCTAATGTTGACGTTGCTCCTACATGATGAGGAGATCTGGTCAGCTGATGTTAACTGATTCATTGCTTTGCTAATGAAATATATCTTGAAAACCCTGTTAAAAAAAATGGTCATATGACATGATTTCATGTTGTCAATATGCTCTAAGAATGATCTAAATGCATGTTTAAAGGGTTATGCTCAGTTCGATCCTGGCATTGGGAATCTCGCATGCTCTTTGATCGGAATATGCGATATTTATGCGTTTATCCATGCCTGGTTACTTTCTTGACCTCTCATTAAATATTCTTTGACTTGGTCCCTCCGATCTACCCCGAGAGAGTTTATCTTGCCTCTTTGATTCTTTGGTCATTGATTGATTTTTCAGAGAAAATTCATTCAGAATGGCCTCTCCTTGTTGCATGCCTTTAAATTGGGACTTCTTTGCTTGGGAAAAGTATGATTATGTTGAAACTGATTTCTTTGATTAAACCCTTCTTTTTCAATGATTTGTTTAATGATTGATGGAGCGTGTCTTTGTATGTGCTCTCTAGCGAACACCTGTTTCAAAATCCCCATACTCTGACACTTTTCAGAGTAAGGCATAATAATCAATAATTTGGTGAATATATGCGAGGACATTGAATCAAATTCAAAATTTCACTGAAGATAGGTAATGAGAAAGTACATCTTTTGGGACAAGAAAACAAGTAAGTATAAAGGAAGAACAAAAGACAAATATAGTGAATATCAAATGATGAGTCCTTCTATTTCTTCACCCCAAATCTTTCTCGAAAGTTGACATGTGTTTTCGAAGATTCAGATCGTACAAAGATGTGTGAGCATGAGAGTCTTTCCCTGAACTGTTAGGCTTCCGAGGGAATCCACCATTTCAATTTCTGATTGTTCGAGCCGTCCATTACGGATTTTCAACTCGAATCCTCCTTTGGTTTCAAGACGCCCATTTTGGGTTTTCATCTTGAACCCCCTTTATTTAATTTTTTTTAAGTGTAATATCGTTTGACCGAATCGGAATTCACGGGATTAGGCAAATCTTCTCCATCCATTTCTGTTAACACCAAAGCTCCTCCTGAGAATGCCTTTTTTACAACATAGGGACCTTCCCAGTTCGGCATCCACTTCCCTCGAAAGTCTTTTTGCATAGTAGGATCTTTTTTAGCACCATATCGCCTTCACGAAATTCTCGAGGTCTGACTTTCTTGTCATATGCTCGTATCATCCTTTTCTGGTACATTTGGCCATGGCAGATAGCTCTCAGCCTTTTCTCCTCAATCAAATTTAATTGATCAAACCTACTTTGTACCCAATCAGTCTCGTCCAGTTTCAACTCCATCAATACTCTCAAAGAAGGTATTTCCACCTCAACAGGTAAAACTGCTTCCATCCCATATACCAAAAGAGAATGGTTTGCCCCAGTAGATGTACGAACGGACGTGCGATAAGCAAGCAACGCAAAAGGTAATTTTTCATGCCAGTCTCTATATGTTTCAGTTGCTTTTGTGATGATCTTCTTGATGTTTTTATTCGCTGCCTCTACTGCCCCATTCATTTTTGGGCGATAAGGAGCCGAATTGTGATGTTTGATCTTTAACTTTGTGCAAACTTCCTTCATTAAATCGTTGTTCAAATTCAATGCATTATCTGTGATGATCCTTTCAGGTGTTCCATATCTACAAATGATTTCTCTTTTTAGAAATCTGCACACTGCTCCTTTTGTGACATTAGCATAAGAGGCAAATTCAACCCATTTGGTGAAGTAGTCTATAGCCACTAAGATAAAACGATGTCCATTTGAGGCCTTCGGTGAATTGCCCCAATGACATCGATGCCCCACATTGAAAATGGCCAAGGTGCGTTCATTACATGGAGTGGTGAAGGAGGAACATGTATTTAGTTATCATGAATCTGGCATTTATGACATCTTCGAGCAAATCTGATACAATCTCCTTCCATAGTGGACCAATAGTACCCAAACCTCATGATTTTTCTAACCATTGTGAATCCATTAGCATGTGTTCCACAACTCCTTCATGGACTTCCTCAGTATTTTCTTGGCCTCAATTCTATCCACACATCTCAAAAGCACCTGATCCTTGCCTTTTTATACAATATATCTCCATCAAGGACATACCCCATTGCTAATCTTCTTAAGGTCCGTTTATCATTCTCAGTTGCCTCCGCTGGGTAAGCCCGATACTTCACATACTGGATAATATAATACCATGGGAGACTATCATCCTCTTCTTCCTCTATGTTGCAACAATGAGCTGGAATTTCTCTTATACTCATCCGAATAGGCATCATTCGAGATTGATCATCGGCCTTAAACATAGCTGCCAACGTAGCCAAGGCATCTGCCATTTGATTTCTTCACGAGGAAGATAAGTAAAAGAAATTTCTTCAAACTCTTTGATCAACTCCATCACCAAGTTCTTGTATTCTATCAACTTGGAGTCTCGAGTCATCCATTCCCCGCGAAGCTGATAAATAACCAGAGCAGAATCGCCGAATACTTCCAGGCTTTTAACTTTACGCTCAATTGCAGCTTGAATACCCAAGATACATGCTTCATATTCTGCCATATTGTTAGTGCATTCAAAGGCGAGCCTACTAGTAAAAGGATAATGATCTCCCTCAGGTGAAACTAGTATTGCCCCAATTCCATGTCCCACAGCATTAGAAGCGCCATCAAAGTTCATTTTCCATGCTTCATTTTTCGGAGTATATTCTTCAGTAACAAATATACTCATCAAGTCCTCATTCGGAAAATCAAATTTTACTGGCTCATAGTCTTCTAATGCTCTGCTTGCCAAGAAATCTGCAATAGCACTTCCTTTAACTGATTTCTGGTTCATGTAGACTATATCAAATTCGGACAACAACATTTGCCATCTCGCCATCCTTCCAGTTAGAGCCGTTGATTCCATCAGGTACTTTAACGGATCCAGTCTTGATATCAACCAGGTAGTATGATACAACAAATCTGTCTCAGCCTCTTAGTAGTCCATACTAAAGCACAACACAGCTTTTCGATAGAGGAGTATCGAGTCTCACAGTCAGTGAATTTCTTACTGAGATAGTAAATAGCTCGTTCTCTTCTTCCAGTTTCGTCATGTTGGGCCAACACACATCCCATTGACTTCTCAAAGACAGTCAAATATAAAATCAATGGTTTGTTTGGGATTGGTGGCATCAAGACAGGAGCATTAATTAAGTAACCCTTAATTCTATCGAAGCATTCTTGGCAACTATCATCCCATTCTCCTGGGTTTCGCTTTCTCAGTAATCGGAATATTGGATCACATTTCTCGGTCAACTGAGAGATGAATCTGGCAATATAATTTAACCTCCCCGGAAAACCTCGTACTTCTTTTTGCGTTCTAGGGGGAGGTAATTCCAAAATTGCTTTGACTTTATCAGGATCTATTTCTATCCCATTCTCACTGACTACAAATCCCAATAACTTCCCTGAAGTAGCTCCAAATGTGCACTTGGTTGGGTTAAGCTTGAGCTGGTATTTTCTTAATCTTAAAAATAGCTTCCTTAAGACTTTTACATGTTCTTCTCCGGTTTGTGATTTGGCAATCATATCATCCACGTACACTTCTATCTCCTTATGCATCATATCGTGGAACAACGTAACCATGGCTCTTTGATATGTTGCCCCGCCGTTCTTAAGTCCAAAGGGCATCACCTTGTAACAAAACGTACCCCACATTGTCACAAAAGTTATCTTTTCCTTGTCTTTTGGGTCCATCTTGATTTGATTGTAACCTGAGAAACCATCCATGAAAGAGAAAAGAGCATGACCAGCCGTATTGTCAACCAAAGTATCGATATGTGGGAGTGGAAAATTATCTTTGGGGCTCGCTCGATTGAGATCCCGGTAGTCAACACACATCCGAACTTTGCCATCTTTCTTTGGAACTGGCACTATGTTTGCTACCCATTCAGGGTATTTGGCCACTTGTAAAATCCAGCATCGAATTGTTTTCTTCACTTCTTCCTTGATTTTAATAGCATATCTGGTCTCATCCTTCGAAGTTTTTGCTGAACAGGCTTGCATTTCGGCTTTATTGGTAGCTTGTGCATCACATGTCAGTCTCCACCCCGGCATATCTTGATAAGACCAAGCAAACACATCCCTATATTCCCGAAGAAGGCTTATAAGACCATCTCTTATTTTTGGTGAGAGTGAAGTGCCAATTTTAACTTCCTTTATATCCTCTTCTGTTCCCAAATTTATTGTTTCAGTTGTCTCTTGTGGGGCAATATTTGTCTATCTTCTTGCTCCATCATTCTAACAAGCTCAGAGTTTAACTCACATTCCTCTTCATCTTATAACCCTCAGATTCTTCGAGACACATGTCATTTTCAAAATCAATTTGTGGTTCAAAAGTACCGTTACTCGAACAGTTGATCTGAAGACCTACGAATCAAAAAGGAGTATATTGGCTGTGGACAAGAATTTTATCTAATATTTACCAAGAGAATAATTATCAATAAAGAATAAAGAATACTCAAGAAATGAATAAAATACTTGCTAAGATTAGAATGAAAGAAGAACACTGTTTCATTAAAGCAATGACAATAACAATTTGTCTTTTACAAAAGCCCTATTATATTTGGGTCAAAAGGAGACAGATTTGTTATTATGCATTACTTTGAAGAGTGCTTATAGAACACAGGGAGTTCTTCAACAGTGTAATTGTTCAAAACATAGCCAGGAGGACACGGACGGATTGATGCCAATGCATTCTCCAGTAGAATCATCTGTGATAACGTTGATGCTCAGGCTTCCCAATAAATCTTCAACAATTCTATATCTTCAATATCCCATGACTGTTTCAACGTGTCAATCACAAATCCTCCAGACATAAAAGATTTGGAGAGAGGCGGAATGACCATGGGTCCCCAAACAAGGTCTTCTCCCTTTACTCTTGCCTTTCTCCTTTCCTTAAGCTTTTGTGCATCTTTGACTTTATCATGGTACGTTGGTTTGTATCCGAGACCAAAATAATTTCTTTTAGGAACTGGAGCCGGCCCTTCAGTGATGCCTTGCAGTTTCTTTCCCAAGCCTTTCCCTATCTTTGCTCCTCTAGCTAATGTCTCCTTTAATTGCATCTTTATATTTTTTTGAAAGATGAGGAATGGGAATTCTTTTGCCTTCAGAGATAAAAGCATTAACAAATTCCAAGGACTGGAAAGAGGACTCTAGTGCATTTTCATCTACCCCTACATATGGTGCATCTGTAGTGATAGAGGCATGATGTCTTCTTCCGCTTTGATGGTCACCAGAGTCCCATCAACAATGAATCGGAGCTTTTGGTGAAGGAGGAACTGCCCCAGCCATGTGAATCCAGGGTCTCCCTAGCAAGCAACTATAACTCGGATGAATATCCATGACAACAAATCTACTTCAAATGTTTGTAGGGCCAATTCTGAGAGGATAATCATCTTCCCCATTATCTTGCGTTCTGTCCCATCAAATGCCCTTACAGTATGCCACAAACCCTCATTTGTGATACATCCACAGGAAGTCTATTTAGAGTGGCGAATGGCATAACATTCAAGGCCGATCCGTTGTCAATGAGTCGTAATGTGTAAAGCCTTGCCCCTGCCTTTTCCTTCTTCAGGTATTTCATCATCATAAAAATAAATGAAATTATCTGCATTAATATGGGTTTACCATCCTGTCCACACATTCCACTGGTATATCCTTCCCTATAAAGTTTCATTCAGCACTTTGATCAGAGTATTTCGATGTACTTCCGAATGCAACAGTAGAGATAACATTGAAATCCGTGCTGGGGTCTTATGAAGTTCCACAATGTTATACTCGCTGTGTTTCAGAAACTTTAAAAATTCCTGAGCCTCCTCAATCTTAACAGGTTCATTCATTTATCATCAGGATCTTCAATAACCACAGCTCTTGCTTTATCAGCCTTTCCAGGAGTATAGCATCTTCCGCTCCTGGTGAAAAATCCAACTTCAGCAACCTCTTCCTCCTTACTCTCAGGAGTATTTGGCATGTATAGTCCCAGGAACACTCTTGTACTCTTGTAGGCAAAAGGCGCAGGGGTTTTGATCACCACCCTAGATGTTATACTTCCACTGCTGGCCTCATAATTGGTTTCGATATGACCAGGACATGCTTTTTTAAATTCTTTTCAGCTTCCCTTGAATTTCTTCAGAAGCGCAGATATATCTTTCATTCTCACTCATTCTTTCTTCATAAACTGCAACTCCTGCTTGTTCATTAATTCTTGGACTATTTGCTGAATTCTTGACAGTCCTGAGTTTGATGACCATTTTCACCATGGTATTCACAAAAGTTCTTTGTTTTTTCCGTTGAGCATTCATTTCTAGGGCTCAACAACCCTCTCTCCTTTATTTGAGCATATACCCACTTCAGTGGTGTTCTTACTTCTCAATTCTCCTTTTAATTCTCTGATTTTTCTCAATAGCGTTCACTCCCTGATTCTGATGATTTGGCAGCGGGTTTGCAGCAACACAGGGTGCTTCAGAATCATTAAAGGACACCACCTTTCTCTTGATCAGATCTTCAACCACTCTTTTGAAAGCAAGACACTTTTCAATGTTATGTCCTCTGAGATTTGCATGATATTCGCATGTCTCATTTTCGTTGAACCATTTTGGATAAGGTGGTTTAATTGGATCAATGAATTTTGGTGACACTACGTGAGCTTGGACTAATCCATGGAAGAGCTCACTGTAAGTCATTGGATGGGATGAACGTCATCCTTTCATTGTTTATGCGCGCTTAGTCTCTCCTTGGATGAAGAAGAATTCCCCATCTTCGGCTTACTCACAGAGAAATTTACATTATTCACCTCTCCTTCTTTCCTTTTCACATAGGGTTTCTTTACAGGAGTTTGGCTACCGACAATCTGCCCCTTCTTTAATGCTCTCTCGATCATGTCTCCGCACATCACGATATCAGAGAAGCTCTTAGTGCCACTCCTACATATGATCAATATAAGGAGATTTTAACGTATCTATAAACATGGTTATAAACTCCTCTCAATAAGTGGTGGGTGCACTTGAGCAGCAATCCCTCCAGCGCTGAGCGTATTGTCGGAAGGTCTCATTATGCTTCATCTCCATATTTTGGAGAGTAACATGATCAGGCATCATGTCGGTAACGTGTGATATTGTTCTTTAAATGCATTGGCCAAATCCTTCCAAGACCCTATTTTAGCTCGGGTTAATTGGTTATACTATCTGACAGCTGACCCCGTCAAGCTGGCCTGGAAACAGTGAATTAATAGCCCATCATCCTTCACAAAATCCTGTCATTCTTCGACAAAACATGGTCAGCAACAGGACAAGTTTTTCCATCATACTTTTCAAATTCCGGCATTTTGAACTTTGGTGGTAATACTAGGTCTGGCACAAGACTCATTCCTCTGCATTCATTCCGTCTTGAGAACCCTGCTTTCCCATTTCTTTAAAAAACCCTTTGCACCGTCCTTTAAATGCTCTGGTACTTCCGTTTTAGGTTTCTCCATTTCCTCAGGATCTACATCAATATACTCATAAGGACTGTTTTGAGGGTTAGTCGTGGCCATTTGAACCTTTACCGCTGAAGACCCTGCAGGATGCTCAACTAGCTTTTCAGGTGAGATAACTAGTCTCGGGGTAGACTCCTGCCTAGAAACTTCAACAGGGGCAGTGCTTGGTTCTTTAACTGTTTCAGTACGTAACCCAGACATCTTGGTCATCATCTCCTTCATCATATTAGCCTGGCTTTGCAGGATTTGATCTATAATTGACTTTTGTGACTGATCCATCTTTGCCTGCCATTCTTGTTGTATTCTTAGTAAATCTTCTTGCATTTCTTTCTTTAATTGATCAAGCTTGGCATCCATGGCTCTACTTCGCGTGTGATAAGGATTGGAGTTTTTTACTTGCCAGAATCGTCTGTCACATAACCCTTCGGAAATTAATTTTATTGTTCTTTTAAATTCGAATGCATATTATTGGTAATGTGCTATAAATGATACATTTTATTGGTGATACATTATAAATGATGAATTTACTTATGCATAATGAATGATGCAAGTATGAAATGCAAATAAAAGGTGTTGACCCAAGCAGTAACCATTCGGAAATACTTTCATTGGATAAAAAGTTTCACTCGTTACAAAGAAGTTCTTTTACATATAAGGCCTAGCCCTCAGACTCAGCTCTACAATTTCATCCATAATGGCGATGATCTCCCTTGTATATTCAGAAACCGGATTCGTGCGCAGTTGGATGATCTCCGCTCTATTGGCCAATCCATTCATACCGAGCCACTTCACCCATTTGAGCAATAGCTTCCCCCATCATGCGCTCGCGTTCTTCTACCAAGGATCGATAATGCTCATATGTATTTTTCCATCCTTTATTGATGCGCTTGATTTCTTTTTCTAGACTGGTAATATGAATTCGACATTTCTGGAGTTCACCTTTCAATTCTCTGATTTCCTTCTGGAAGGATTTGTTTTCTTCGAGAGCAACTCTTAGGTCCACTGAAGCGGGAGGAACTTGCACTTGCAGGAGGGATTGCTCAAGGTTCGATACATGACTTTTGAGCTCATCATTCATAGCTCGAGATTGGTTCATCTCCTGTTCGATCTCATCTGTAATTCTCCCATTTCTCCCGTGAGCTCATCTACTTGCTGACTTTTTGTAGAGAATTTGCATCCACGATCCAATCTATGCCTGCTTTCTATCGAGGATTCGATTCCATCCCTGTCTCTCAGACCACATCTCTTCTTTCTTTCGCTTTCTTTCTTCTTCGAGCTCTAAAATTCTTCGATCTTTGTCCCCAAAGTCCTCAATTATACTGTTCATCTCAGTTTTTAACCCCTGGACTTGATTCTTTTCTTTTTCTAATTCTTTCAGCTGACTTCTTTTCTTCATGGAGTTTTTGAGCTCTACGAGCCTCAGCTTTATACTGCTTGATCAATTCCTTTTTATCAGCCTCTAGCTCGCATACTTTTGCTTTTCCAGCTTCTATCTTCTTGATCTGACACTTGTTCTCAATTTCCAGACTTTTGATTCGCCGTCTTGCAGCCGCTAATTCTCTGGATCCAAGTCTCTTTCTCACTTGCTGCACCATTTGATAATCCTTTTTAAGTCTTCTAAATCGGCTTCCACCTCCTCTTTCCGTTCTTCATCATTATAAACTGTCTGGCATGAAATCAGCCTCGATAGTCAACATGAAGTTTTCTCTCTCCATCTCTTCTATTTTCTTGGAATCTTTAGCCTTTTCCATTTCAAACTCAATTCTTTGGATTTCCAAATTCGAAGGGATATTTCTGATTTGTTCTTCTATCGACCTTGATCCCTCTCCAGATGTTAAGGTATCTTATCATTTACCCTCTTGATTCTACAGGCTTCATAATCGGGCGTCAAGATAACATCCGCTCCAACCACTTTAGTCCTGAAGTCATCCGAATCAGTCACATCTTTGATTTTCTTTCTATAATTGCCTTCCTTATAATCAAATTCAGCACCAGTCAACCCATGAGTCACGGGAACAAACTTCGGGCACCGTACTGTCTCAATACCAATAATGGAGCGCATCCCACTCCTCCCCACAGTCCCAATAATATAATCCAGTCCAAATATCCACACTTGAACAAGATTTGTGTATGCATCAGCCACGTGTTCGCCATGCTATGTTTTGACTTTGTAGATTCCGGAAGAAATCAATCCATTGATCTTTCTGAGATACTTCAGGCCACTCCTTCGTAAGGTACTCACAACAGAGAATCTTTCAAAAAACGATTATAGTTGACTTTTTCCTCCTTCCAGAAATGGCTTCTGATCCACACAGTAAGCAATTGAGCACAGCCCATAAAACGACCTCCCCCTAACCTTCTACATATATTCAAAGATCGGAAAGTTTCAGCAAGAATTGCATGGACTGGATTCACCTCTCTTCCTAACTTCTCAACCAAATCGACTACTGCTAGCTCGATCAGCCCCAAACATTTTGGAAAGATTACCAAACCATATATACCCAAAGCAAATACATCTCTACGCATGTTTTCATCTACGTGCTTCAGCTATCTTTTGTAAGTGAGACCACGGCACTCCCTCACTTTCTCCCTTTCCTTGCAGGCGATCATTTACCCATTTGTCGCTCGTGCCCGAGATCTTTGCAAGCTTTGACTTAAAGAAGGCCCTTTTATCGATCGGGAGTAAACTTTGTCCACTTTAACGCTTGTCAAATTTAACAGAAAGTGGTATTCCTCGAGGGTTGGAGTCATGTCCTCTCGGTTGAATGTGAAACAACTATAGGCCGGATTCCAAAACTGTATTATGCTTCGTATGAGAACCGGGTCTACCTTCACGTATATCAGATGAAATATATCCCCATAAGTCTGCTGAAAAGCTTGCCTCTCAATAAGATTCCAACTTTCCCAAATTGTTTTCAATCCCTGAAGCTCATTCTGTTTTAAAGAAGCTGGTGTATAATCAGACAGATCCGACACGTAGTCCCCTGATAGACTATCTCCCTGCTCTTTCTGCTTGGCTTCGGACCAAGTTCCTTACATCTGCTGGATTCACCTCTTTGTTTAGGAAACTCCTTTCCATCGTGAAAGTCTTTCCACTTTATCGATACTCACAGATCAATCGCCTTTTCTAATGATATGTCTATGCAGTATGAATAAAAAACAAACAAAACAAACAAAACAGTTAGTCAAAATAATTGTATAAATTTAGCATAAAAAGATATGTAAAACGGGAAATAAATCTCCTCCATTTATGTATTATCTACCCAATAATATTCCTCAAAAAAGGTCCTACCCAAACATGCTCTCTACCCTCCTAAATTTATTTAATTAAATTCTAACTGCACATAAATTCTACCAAAAATAAATAAATAAATAAATAAAATGTTAGAGTAGGTTTCTCCATTGTGTACGCCTATTTTGGGTACCTATTGACGGACAGAGGTTCGGCATGACTCTACCTAGTGTGACCGTTCTATGGTTCATTATGTGCATGGTTTCGGCTCTTATCAGGAAAAAGGAACTCGAATTGTCCTTGATGTCGGTGCCCCCTTGGGCTACCAAACCCTCAATCCTCACCCATTACAGGTTTCAAACGGAACGAGTTCAATTCGAGGGGATTCACTGCTTATACCCATACGAGG
This sequence comes from Hibiscus syriacus, assembly GCF_006381635.1. NCBI lineage: Eukaryota > Viridiplantae > Streptophyta > Magnoliopsida > Malvales > Malvaceae > Hibiscus > Hibiscus syriacus. The sequence goes on along the minus strand of NW_024061822.1, from coordinate 99,876 downwards.
AATAAATTCCTACGAAGGTATAAGGTATGTATCCCATGGGTTATTTGCAAAAACTCGTACGAAGAATAAATTCTTACGAGAGTAAAGCAATCACCCTAACTAATTTGGATCGAAGCTCATGTCTAGAGCTCATGTTATGCCAATGAAAGTGATGTGTGTGAAGAGAAACAAACAAACCTTGACTCAAAAACAGGGAAAAAATATAATAAAAAAAATAACACTCAACGAGAACTAAGAAATATCTGAAAAAATGAAAACAATTAAAATGTTAGTATATAAAATAAAGAGATAAAATAATAAATAAAAATTCAATACATAGATCATAGTTTACTAAAGATTCGAACTTATAATTTCCACCATAACGACCATATATAAGCGACCGACAGCCTGACTCTCTAGATGTCCCCAGCAGAGTCGCCAAGCTGTCATAACCATTTTTATAAAACTATTAAATATTATTTTAAAAAACGATTATGACTTTATTTTGGAAATATTGGGGATTTTGGATTGATTGAAATAAATGGAAAAGGGAGTCGCCATCGACCTTTGGGTTAGGTAGGTCGAATACCTAAAAACATCTTTTAAAACAATTTTAAGAAAAATCATTTTTTAAGACAAAATTTGGTCTGCGTACCAAGATTAGATTAAGTGGATTCGGGAGTCGGTTACGTGTGGGGAAGGATTAACACCCCACAACGCCCAAAAACTGGTACTGTGTCGCTTACACATTGTCGTAAATGGTGGAAATTACAAATCGAATATAAAGTTAAAATGTGATCTATTTATCGAACATTGATTAATTTGCTTCGAATTAAATAATTAGAGAAAATTCTTTAACTCGAAAAGAAATCTCAAAATTAGCAATCCTCCGTCGGGAAAGCTAACTCAAATATTTCTTATCAGTTAAAGAATATTCCCTCCTCAATAATATTTAAAAAACGTGAATCGAATATAAAATGAAAATCGATCTTCGCATAAAATACATCGCTATTTAGTAACATACATCGCATTGTTCAACTTAAAATAAAAGGAATTAATTAGCAAAAAGAAATCAATTTTATTTCAAGTTCACGTTTGTTCGAATGTCGTATCGGATTGTATCACTTCGATCAAGTGATACTTTCCACGCTCATTCTACAAATCTTTGTTCTTGAAAATTTTCAAATGAACAACATAAAATATTGACAACTAGATAATTTACAAATTAAAATAAATCAAATTAAATAATATGGAACAAACATTGGTAATATGTGTACATATATATATATATATATACGAATATACAAGGGTAAAATGAATTTAATAAATTTATGTATATAGACATATATGATACAACACGCGTATGTAATGAAATAAAAATAAAAATAAATAAATTTATACATGCACATATACCTTTGGAACATAATATGTACATTAATATTATAACATGGATTAAAATATAAACATACAAACATGGCAAACCATACGCAAATAACATAAAATAACTAAGCTTTATAGACAAGTGACTAAAATAAATAAAACTGAACATGCAGCCCGAATTGAAATAAATAAATAAACAAACTGTCAACCTAATGATCTAAATAAAACACTGCAAACATATAAAGGGTCTAAGGGAGATTAACCCACAAAAATGGTGACTGAAACACAAAATGCCCTAATATTACAGGAACCTTATAGTGATATTTCCACAAATATCAAAATAAAAGTTATTCCCCTCCCTGATTTTCAATCCGCCCGAAATATCAACCCTAACATTCTATCTTCCCCTTTCTCTTCAATTGCAGCGACGACCTCCCTCCCCAAAATTAATTCGAATGCTCCGGCCACCATGTAATGGTGGCCATTCCCCTCGACTAGCCACCATAGACGGCACTGAACCCGTCTGCAACAGACCCCGACGAAAACCAAACCTAATCCTCTCGTCCCTTCCTTGACCGAGAGGTCCAGACCCGAGGCGGACCACCATGAGCGGCGGCGGCGCAACCGTCTAAGCGAACCTAGCCTGACCTTCAATCACTCCCGACGACACCCCTGGCCTCGACAGGACACACCAGCAGCAAACTAAGGTAAACTAAAACCCTATATTTTATTTATTTTAGAAAGCATTGAACTCATGAAAACAAACAAGAACGAAATTAAAAAGCTCTACTTTTCTAATTACCTTTCAAGAATCCAGCAAAGTAAATCGAGAAAAAAAATAATACCTTCTTAGAATTTTGGTTCTGTGTTTTTTATTGCTGAAAAATTGTTGTTACATAGCTTTTTTTCAATCCTCGGTTCCTTCCCTCTCTGTTGTTTTTCTATTCTGATCCGGGTCCCTTACATTGCTTCATTCCCAGGTTATATACCCATTACAAAATATCCATCATATAATACTAATTTCCTAATCTTTTCTGCCTTCGTTTGATGGTGGAGTGTGGGTTAAGCGTGGGCAGCAGAAACATGGTTGAGGCATGGGCATGGTGTTGGGTATGGAGCTAACACATCATGGTGACTGGAGCAGGGCATGGTGTGAGTTGCTGGTGTTGGCGTGGGGTGCTGTGGAGCAGGGCATGGGCATCAGCTGGGTTGGTGGTTTGTCCAGGACGGGTCAGGTTGAGTGCTAGGTCACTTGCAATGGCTTCAAACTGAGCCTACAAAATATGTCCATTTGTAATAATAATAATAATAATAATAATTAATAATAATTAATAATAATAAACAAATAATAATAGTAATAAATTAAAATAGAAAAGACCCGGATAAAAACGGGTGTCTACAATGGATTCAGACACACTTCCGCAAATCTAATATTTCATTCTTGATGATTTAACATGATTAAATCTTAGGTTAATTGAGTTTGATTTTATATTTATTATGATTTGATTCTTACAACCAGCGATAAGGGTCCATATTAAGCCATCATGTATGACTAGAGAAGATATCATGAACCCTCTTTCTCTCTCTCAATCCCTCTCTTCACACCAAGTATCATCTTCTTCAACTCATTGAAATCACTAACCACGACTATTCGTCCAAACTTAAGAGATATATTGCCGAAATTCGTCTTAACTATAATTTTTCTTCTCAATGTTATCGTCGAAAGCCAATATTATATTTTTATATTTGAGAGTAGAATATAAATATCTAATAAAAAGAATGAAAGATTCTTAACAATATAGATTGTAAGGTTCGGGGTTGGAGAAGGGTGGGGCAAGTGGCAAAGCATTAAGAGGGAAATCTTGATGCGGCTATTCAAAGCAAACAAGGATTTGCTTGATGAAAATAATATCACGAGTGATGGACCACTCGACACAACGCGGACAGCAAGCTGGAGCCTCAACCACCGAATTTATGTACTAAACCTTTTTGTCCACAAAATTTGTTTCCTAATTAAATGAACTAATGATTCATTATATGTTTGCTATGAATGTACCATGTAACGATTGAATATAAATTCGACCTAATTCGAATCAAACATAACTTAAATTTTAAACGTCTCTAGTTCGACCATGTAAATGTAAAAAAAAATCATTGACGATTGCAATGAGAAACGTGCATGATAAATTGAATTTGTCAATCCTTTTCATTTATGAGCGGATCAAATAGTTCAGTGATTAAGGATTTAAGGTTTAGGGTTGACAAATATACTTTGAAATAGAGCCGCTTCTTTTTAGTTTGAGTGCGACTTTAAGAAAAGGCTAAGGAGTAAATTACAAAGGTAAAGATTTTTTCCCTTGTATATTTCCGTGGAAGATTGATGATGAAAAGAAAAGCCTTGGATTAGGAGACTTGTCAGATGTCTGGCTTTTTGTTTACATTGCCATGTTAGGGTTTTTCGAAAAGCCGTGCATGGCCATGGCAAATTTGCCTGATCAATACTTGTATAATAAATGATGATGCATGATAAGAGTGTCTTGTTTATGCGTATATTATACCATGTTTTGAAATGGAACGCTGCAAATTAATGAACAATTTCGGCCCCATTTGCACGCCGAAAATAGGGATGTTCATTAATTTGCAGTATTCTGAAGATATACATAAGCTTTTAAATTTAATAATGTTGGATGATACACCCAAGTTATTTCCACAGGATTTGTCTTCCCCCTTGGGAAGGGATTTTAGCTTCTTCTTTTTTCATGCAAAGAGGTTCAATGTTTGTTGTTTGGATCCCATGTGAAACTATAGCACACTTCTTTCCCCTCAACATGGGGTGCTTCTTTTAATATATATTTCGTTTAATTTTTGCTTAAATGATAATTTCTCCTTATGGTAGTTTGAATTATTATGGTTGTTTCTCGTTTTTAATTTCATTATTTGAATTAATTGAATTACATTGATATTATTTTTTACCAATGAAAACAATAATTGATCTTTACAGTATTAACATGACAGTCAACGGTACTGACATGTCAATCAATAGTACTGATATGACATTCCACATGTGAAGATGATGTAACAACTCCATCGGGGTGTTACATATATCGGCCCAAAATCCGTCGACAAATTCCCGTCTGACCAAGGAGGGCAATGACAGAAAGCAAGTAGCATATCTTCATCCTCCACCATTTCCCCCAACAACACTTTCGCCAAACTATCTGTACACCCGTATGGCCACATTCCCCTACAATCTCGAATGCTCCCAAGCCCATCGCCGCTAACTCCCACCTCCGCCCTTGAACCCATTAGGGCTATCTTTACTGAGATAAAATCTAAAGACGTTCTAGACATAAGTTTCTCTGGGACGGCCACTGAAACATCTTTTCTTAAAATAGTAAAACTCCTCGTCCTTTCTTTCTAATTATGGGACAAGATTCCTTGCCTTCTGACTGAGTGTGACCCATAGGAGAGGAGCCAAACTCTTCAGGTAACTTTAGAGTCACCTTAATGAATCTGGAGCGATCCAAGCCAAACTTTGCTTGTTGATCCAACCAACAATGGGTTCAGCAATCTCAAGCCCTTTGTCACGTCTCCGCATGAAACTTAGGAGGCCCAAACAACTCCTTTGAGCCACAATGCTCAATGTGAAGAAATTTTGTAATACGACCACCGAAGGCACCCATTTTCTCTACTGAAAGTAAATAAAGTAAAATATGATAATCTACCAAGAAATTTCTGCCAACTAACTTGGAGCTACCTCATAGGTGTTCAACACATCTTTCAAAAAGTTGCGCACAATGAGAACCTACCCTCCAGAGCAAATACAAGAAGGTAAAATCACTCCGATTCCCGTAGGTGCCTTCACCGTAATCACTCATACAACACTAACTTAAGGGATATCAAACTCAAATTCGAATTTATCCTACAGTAAACCACGACTTAATAATAAGTTTTTGGCGTCATTCTTTATAGTTTTGCATATAAAGAACCTCCGTCTACCTTATTCTCTAGTTTCTTCACCGTTTTCGTTGCGCTCTTCATCATCGTGGCAAGAAAATTCAAACAGAAAACAAGAAACTTCACAGAGAGAAGGCTATGATTTGAAAATAAAATGTAGTAGAAAGGGATTATGGTTTTTACCCTAAATTCCCCTTAAATATTCGAAAAAATACATTCCCAACGATCAAAATATCACGCCTTTCATTAGACCAAACACAAAATGCCATGAATACGAACCTCTAGTCGTTTGGAAAAATAATTATGACGTTTCCTCAGAAATAGCCCATTAAATGCAAAACTATGTGCAAGTCTCGGATCAAATCATTTCATTTATTTTCTCCACAAAGGGGACAAGTGTTATACCTCATTCAGACCTTCCACGATTAACTCATGATGATCAGAGCCTACAAAATAAGAGTACCTCTGAAATATTTCCTATATTACTTATAAACTTCGAGATTTATATTCTACGATCAATTGTCTTCTTTGATAAGACCTCTGGCATGCCCACGAAATCTGTCAAGGTTAAATATGTTGCGAGGTGGTCATATACTCAACCTGCTAGCCTACGAGTACCAATCATGACCTAGGCCATAGATAATTCACCCTTTTAATTAGACGGAAAGCCGTAATAGACAGTTCATAGCAGAGTTACTAATGGTAATTCATCCCTCTCGTTTGTAATCTTTTGTCTTGACTAATCTGAATCGACCTGCGTCACACACCTGACTGTGGTAGGTGAGTCTCGCAGTCGAGATTTTCTGCATACAAAGACTCGAACTCAAGAAATTGCTTAAACAATATCAAGCTGCTTACCACTTGAACCATATATTAAGTTTAAATTTAGTGAAAAAATAATAATAACTAATAATGTCTTGGTTTGTATGAAGTTGATCAAAATTTGCAGATTATCTCGCAGTAGTTGTTTTCATTAATCCCCACTTTCATTGTTGCAAATGTAAAAACTAATGGGTCTTGTCTCTTATCTTAACGTGCTTGCTTATGACTTGAGAGCTTTAAGTTGATTGCACATCATTTCCATTCATTGAAACAACAATTGGTGGTGATTGAGATTTGAGGATGCTGATGCATTTCTTCAGGCTTCATTTTCCCATCAATCTTTTCGATCTTCGGCATCATTTTATTGACATTCATTCCATTTTCATTTAGTATTCGATGAACTCTAAATAATGGAAAGATAAAGTCCATTTCTAATCAATGTAATGAATCAGTCATCACCAAATTATCCCATCCAACAAATCATGATCTTAAAATCAGTTTCAAACAAAACTATCCCGATAACTGCAAACAGTAAAACTAATGAATTGTGATCTCGTATTCATTCCGCAAACTAAAACAAACCACGAATCAGTAACACTGATAAAAAACCATTGGCAATTGACAAAGCATGGTGGCCATTGATGGATTGTAGGACCCTATGATCTTAACTAGTGGGATCCAATTAGATATGAAAGATAAGGGTTTATTTGGAATCAATATGTCCTCACCTCACCTCCGAACCACTTAAATTTTACTTCTTGTTCTTAGCTGTTGAAGGGTATACCTTATCATCAAAGGTACCATCACCTTAAAAAGGAAGCATTGACATTTCTAATGTTGGTTTTAACTTCATTTAGAGGGGTATTTAATTATTTGGAGGTGCCGGAGACAAACATTCGAGAGGGGTCCCTTTTCCATCAATGCCACACCTATTTATCCAGCTTCCATGAATTATTATCTTTGCTCAACATCTCTTGCTTGATGTCTTTGTTACAATGGCTGATGATCTTGCCAAATGAACATGTTAGATGATAACTACAGGCATAATGATTGCGTAATTAAATAGATATTAAGATTTTACTTAAAAATAATTTCCGTAAAAATACTATGATTTTACTGTTCGGATGAACTTATGTTGACGTGAATGAATCTAAACTCCAATCTGAAGTAGTGTTGGACGTGCTTTGGATGCAGAAATCGACTGACTCAGCTTGTTTGTTTGTGAGTCTATGGATTTGGCTTGGAAGGTTGAGATATTTGAAGACCCTTTGATGAAGTCCAATCAAGTTGAGATATTGGCACCATCGAATTGTGGGCATCTTTTTGACTTAAGGGTACATGTTTCCATTCTGTATATAATTCAAGAACCAAGAAAAGTTCTGCAATACTTAGAGATGGATTGGATTGGATCGAGTTTTTATCAATTAGATCGACCCAAAATATATACCCTTCACTTGATTTGAAAACATGTTTTCTCTATCTCAATTCGATCCAACCAGATCTTAAGGGTTTAACCCTACGGCTCTAAAACTTGGTATGAAAAACAGAAAATGAGAAATGAAAGTAGAAAACCTAATCATAAAAGAAGAAAGTGCAGTTCCCATCTTACACGTGAAACCCTTAGGTTACTTTAATCATTTTGGGGTGCTTTCAGCTCATTTTTGACCTCATTTGTCACAAATAGTATGCGTCTTGAATTGAATTTGCTTTACCTTTCACTTTCTTTTAACAATTAAGCTGATAATTAGTAAGATCCCATTATCATCTTAGCCTTAACCTTTCTCTTTTTCCACTATCATTTGCCTCCACTTTTTGTTTTTCATAGTAAACTACAAGCAAAAGTGTTCTATAGCAGCGTTTTAGGGTAAACGCCACAAAATTTAAGCATGTAGCGGCGTTTACTATCCAAATGCCACCAAATTATACTTTAGCAACGTTTTTTCCAAAAAACGCCGCAATAAAGTGGTAATTTAGCGGTAAACGCCATCAATAGAGTAATAATTTTGCGACATTTGTATAAAAACACCACAACAAGGTTGTTTATAGTGGCGTTTGTCTAACAAACGATGCTATAGAGAATTAATTTAGCGGCATTTATCAAACAAATGCCGCAATAGATTTGTTTATAGCGGCGTTTGTGCAAAAAACGCCGCAATAGATTAATAATTTAGTGGCGTTGTTATACAAACGCTGCCATATGTTTGTTATACAAACGCTACCATATGTTGTTTATAATGGTGTTTTTAAAAATGCCACAAAAACGTGAACTATGGCGTTTTTTTAAAAAAACGCCGCCAAAGGGTTAATATATGCTCCACCCTTTTCCTTCTCGATCCCTAAATTCATTTCAATGCTACTTCCCTAAAAGGGATTTCTCTGGTACAATAACAGCACTCACCCGATTCCAAGCGACGTCCTCTTCTGTTTGTCTCGGTGACCAAATCGGTCCTCTCACCGGCGAACAGTTATCTCACGATTGCACAGTTTGATCCCTTCTGTAAGTACAAAACTTTTTCATATTTTTTTGTTGGTATTCTAAAAATGGGGAAAACCCAGAAAGCTGGTGTAATGGAGAAAAATAATATCTTTCGAATAGGAAAAGAATATCTATACATATTGTTTTACTGGTTTACTGCTTTCGAATACAAAAATAATAGCTTTCGAATATTAATAATAGCTTTTCAAAACGTGAACAAATGGTTGTGGTACAATAGCAGGTGTTTCATTCAGTAAGACAAATTATCATCGGAATGTCCACGTGGCGTCTTTGCTCTGACGATGGATCGAATTATCGTTGGGAGGCTATCAGTCCGAATTTGCCGTAAAAGTCAATGATGACCCGAAAGGCCCTCATATTGCAAATACCCTTCCATGGCCGATCTCCTAATTGAAGGTAATAATTAATCGCTGAAGTTTATGCCACTATATTTTTATTTTGTACTCCCAAATTTCATAGATCGCACACATGTAGGATGTTCAAAGCTTATTGAGAACGATGATAGAGAAGTGGATAAAGACTCGATGTTTAGAATCGAAATTGCTAAATCTGTGGCATTGAAAGAATCTTCAATTGCAAAAGCAATATCTATCCTCAATGAAGACAACGTTGCCTCTACTGATACTCCAAGTAAACTTTTTTTCTTCTATTTAATTTTTTTTAATGTTTGATTCAGTTCCAAAGCCACCTCCAATCAAGTTTCATACTATAGGTGGAAGGTTGTTATCTGTTCAAGTGAAGCACTGCAGCGTGCAAGGAATCTTCTTGGTGAACCGGATGTACGAGATTTATTTGGTGAAATGGACGAAGAGTTTCTCCTATAGAGTTTACACAGAGGAAAAACGCAACGATGTGTCGTCAAACAAGGAAAACAACTTTCTTATGTCCTTTCCCCACGAAGGAGCAGTGAAGAATAAATTCAAGTGAACAATATGGTGAAGACTTTGTATGCATAACTTTAATGTTTCTAAATTTTAACGTATTCTGTTGTTAAGTATTAATTTTATGGTGAAGACTGTTTATGCATAACTTTAAAGTACAAACGCCGCAATAGTGTAATATGGTGAAAAATGTTTGCATAACTTTAATTAATGTTTATAAATTATAATGTATGCTTGTTGTTAAGTAGTTTTATGCATCAATATGTCTTAATTAAAATGTATGGTTGTTGTTAATTACATAAAAATACATGGTATTAATTTTAGTTATGTAGAGAAGAAATCAAATATTATTTATATAAAGGTATTTAGCGGCGTTTGTATCTAAAAATGCCACTATATAACTGACGTTTTGCGGCGTTATATGTAAAAGCGCTGCAACATAGTTAATCTTATAAAAACACCTCTAATAAATTGTACTATAACGGCGTTTTTGTATAAACGCCGTAATAGTTGTAATATATAGTAGCGTTTTTAAACACAAACGCCGCAAATATTTGGACAGTAGTGGCGTTTATAACAAACGCCGATATAGAATAGTACTTTTGCGACGTTTTTATATAAACACCGCAATAGGTGTAAGATATAGTGGCGGTTGTTCACAAAACGCCGATATATTTGGCTTTGGAGCATTTTTAAACAAAAACGCCGCAATATATGGACTATACTGGCATTTATAGAAAACGATATAATAACTATAGCGGCGTTTGGATTATAAACATTGATAAATCCCCAAATTATTCGAATCCTGAGCCCTATTCTCATCTCCATCTATCCTCCATATCTTCCTCCGCTCTCCCTCATAAACAAACACCGCAATCGGCCTTGCAGTGACCACCATTCACGCCGTCGGTTCCAATGTCGCGCCATCACCGTTGACTCTCGCGCTTCCATCAATCCATAACACAAACCTCTTCTACTTTCGTCCATATCACCGTTTGTAATTGCACCGTGGGTTTCATCTTTCAACAAGGTATTTTTTTGTACTGAACGAATGGTACGTATGTATGCATTAAAACACTAAAGAATCTGAATTTTAATAAGCATGCAGAAATCTTGTTTCCTGGTTGATTATTTGAACTTTAACCTTCGTTTATGACCCTGCCAAAATTCTTGGTTTGAGTGAAATTTTGATGGCTATGGAGACAAACTTGTTTCTTTTTCATTAAGATTGATATTGTTTTTTGTTTGTGTTCTTTGATATGAAGGCATTTATCTATGGAGAAAAACACTGATTCCCCATAACTCAGCCAGCCTTTTGAATGTCGTTTGATTCCAGCTTTGCAAGGGCAGACCAGAAATCTCAATCCACGTTGCTCTTGGTTCTTGTTTTGACATTTCGGTCCACAAGCTAACTTCTGCAAATATCTCCTTTAGATAAGACCAATTAAGGTCCTCTAATAGCATGAATAGATCTTCGTCTTATATGGAGATTAAGAAAGTTTTCACACTCATTCTATAGACTTTTATCTAAGACTCCAATTGTGTAACCTCCCCCTTATGCTATTAATGCAACACACCGTTATCATCTTTCCCACCAAGCTTTTATTCAATTTCCATAGATCCTCATTTATTATATGTCCAGCTATTCTCTTGTTTTTTACTTCCGTTTGCAAACTTGGTTCTCCAGGTCTAGATCCACTAGAATTGCCTTCTTCACCTTGCAACTTTTCTACGTTCGTAGTTTGTTTTCCTTTAAGTTTTCATTTCCTGCTTCAATAGTAAACTTTCTCTCCGTTTGGTGCTGGAACTGTCCAGACTTACGATAGTATGTTGATCTTGCCTTATATTTTGCTATTGACACCGATAGCCGAATGGGTGTCGAATCCAACAAATAATAATACTTGCTTTTGGAAATAGAAAATTATAGTAGCGATAAGCAAGGTCGAATCCACATGGATCGGGTAATTTATTTTAATGAAAATTAAAGCAAAGAAAAAGGGTTTAAAATTGAGAAAAGTAAAAAAAAAGCAGATCTAATCAACTAAAAATTAAGAGAAATTAATATTAAGCAAATATCCAACTAAAGGTATAATTTCAGTATTGGTTCAAAGAATTGATCATAGATGCAATGATAAAATCTTCTACTTTTCACTAAATTGGTTATGGTTATTGAGAAGCTCTAACAATCTGTCTCTCCTTAGTTTCTCGATAATCAAGAGAAGCTCTTTGATTATTTCCCTAGTTAATGAAGAACCCTATACAAGCTCTTAAGATTTAATCCACCAACAACATTAATCACTAGAGGGACCACCAATTCTAGCCAACGAATACACAAGCTCGATTCATTTAGACTATGTTATATACCTTCATAACATAATCATAATCAACCATGTTACTTTACCACTAATATTAGAACGTTTAAACAATTACGGATTTAAAGTTCTAAATGACAATTTATCAACTTGATAATTGAACAACAGATCATTTGCACAATCAATCAAGACAATTCTTAATAAAAACAGAAGATATATAAATAGCAAAGAAGTAAAAGAACAATGAAAATTATTTAGATCTCACAATCCTTGAAGAAACAAAGCTTCAATTATCCTCCAGTTGGAACAAAAGTATTTAGCTACTCATAATTGAAAGAAAACCAAAAGAAAATAAAGAAAACTTAATGTAAAACTTGATGTAAAACTTGATGTAAAACTAATGGCCCTAGCTCCCCTTTTATAAGGATTTTCCTATTCTAGATAAAGAAGTTTCCCTTAAAGAAAATCCCATAAAAATAGGAGTTTTAAATGCCCTCATCTTTTTCTAAAGATAAGAATAATTTAAAAGAGTCTTCCAACCGTCATTAAACTCTTTTTCCCTTGTAAATTCATAACCCTAATTTAGGGTTGTACGGACTAGTAAGGCGCGCCCACGCATTAACTGAAGACTTCTTCTGCGGTAGTTCAGGATGAATAAGCCGTGCCCACGCCTTACGCGAAAACCTCTTCTGGTCTTGCTAGCTTCTTGAATTCCGATTTTTCTCCTTAATTCGGGGATTTTTTGAAGATCATGTTAATCATAATATTTGAACTTGTTTTATCCAAATCTTCAACCTAATCCACAAAATACGAAATATAATCAAATCCATAATTTAATCAATTTTAGTTATTCAAATATGAGGAAAATATCATAGAATATATGTCTAATATGCATCTTATCAAATTCCCCCACACTTAAACCAATGTTTGTCCTCAAGCATACAATAGTTCAAATTCATAACTCTTCTCAACACCAATCCTTCTTCTTCCTTTGTTCATCATTCCAAAATCAAAATTGTCATGCCTTAAAGACTCAAATCTAGACATAAGTAAGGAACGAGCAATTCGTAGAAGAAATTCTCATAAACCAACACACATGAATAATCACTCCATCAATCTTTTTGAAATCAAAATGCAGTGGGATCTAATACCCTCACATTGGATTCACTCAATACGCTCGAAGTGTTTAAAGGTGTCAACAAACTCTCAAGCCAAAACATAAAAATTTTTACCATAGGCTTGCTAACCTATCACATCCCCACCACTAGTCAATGAATTGAATGCATAAAAACCTAAGGGTCTTAAACAGGGTGTAATGGGGTTTAGGCGAGGTTTAGTAAGAGAGGAATTTGAGCTGTTTTATTGAAGGAGTCATACAAACTTATCCACATGGAACTCAATCTTCAAATGTTCTCTTCAAGCCATATAAATTTTTTTTCATTGCACAATCTCTCTTTCTTTATTTCCTTTTCACAATTTTGCTTCTCTTTTTTTATGAAAGAGATTGCAACTCGAATCACTATATTCCAACATCTTCCGATCTTCTTAAGATAATTTGAATTCTCACGTGAATGAGCTCATACAATCCTCCAATTCAAGGTTCAAAAGAGGGGAAATTAACAAAAAGGATTTGATGTTTGCTTATACCATGGTTAATTTCAAACAAAAAGGCTCAGACTCAAAATTGGCTTTCTAAGGATGATAATTAGGGTAGGCTCTTTAAGAAAGCTAAAAGTGGTTTACCTAAATGCCCTTATCGTTCTTGATGCATTCAATTCTAAAATGTGGTCTTGACATGTATAGTAAAGCAAGATCTAGAAAAATTAACTATGTATGACAATCACTCAATCAAGAAATGGACATACTAAAAGTGAGTGCTCATTGGCCCAAAAACTCGTAAAAAGGGTAAACATGTATTAACTCCCACACATTTTTCATTCAATCCGTCATCAAGAGTAATCAACCAGTGTGTATCAAATAAGAATTCAACTACTCAAGCTAATCCCCTATTATGCTTCAACTTAATTCGATAATTCACAACAATCTAAATCATGTAAAGATAAACATCGAAAGAATCTGTAATTTTGAAGAGAAAAATCACAAAAAAAACTAAAGCATACTTTTAAAAAAAAAAATTTTGAAGCAACATTATGTTCAAAGCAAAACCATTTATGAAATACTCTCCTCTACACTTAATCCATACATTGTCCTCAATGTATCAAAAGTAGATGCTCAAAAACCATAAAAGAATAAGAGTAGAAAACTCCCCTGAAAATGTTGAGCATCAACCACGATATATGTCATGAGCTGGTGGTGAAGGTGTTGTTCGTCGGCTGGGTTGGTTATCAGTCTAAGCGGAGACATGGGTCGGGTAGAGCGCGAATGACGGTTTGTGACACACATTCTTCTGAAGGAGCACAGAAAATCAAGAAAAGATAAGGCATATTTATATTTTAAAAAATTTCTTTGAATCTTGTTTCCTAAACCAGAATATTTTAAAAAATTTCTTTGAATCTTGTTTCCTAAACCAGAAGTGGTGTTGAGTTTAGACGTGGGCACATCTTATACAAAAACATATTCTAGATAGTGAGAGACTTTAGGAATAATTTTGCTTTTGTAAGGCGTGCCCACGGGTTGCAAAAATTCATCTTCTGACCTAAAGAGGAAAACAAGATTAATTGTACTCCAATAAGTCAAGGAAAAAATAAAAAAAAATTGAAATAAAAACAACAAAAATAGAAATTGAAAAAAGAAAAATTGGGTTGCCTCCCAAGAGCGTCTTTCTTTAACGTCTTTGGCTAGAGTTGTAGCTTCTCATCATCCTATGTTAGGTAATCCAAAATGGTTTGACCAGTAGTATGCGCCAGAGAACCTTCATAAAAAGTTTTCAAACGATGATCGTTGGCCTTAAACATTTGACTTGTATCCAAACTTTGTGTTTCAACAATAGAGAAATTTTTTCTCCACCCAATAGCTTCCTTGTAATCTCTAAGCATTCGAATAAACTTCTCTTCTTCTAAGCAAGAGAGTTTGTTGGGAATGATCACCGGAATAGTTTCCTCTTCTCCTAAATATACATGCTTCAGATGATTTGGCAAAGGCTTCGTTTCCAATTTTGGTGCATGCACAAGAAGGAAGAAGCTTGGTGTGAGAAAGAGGTGACTCAATATAAGATACATCATACCTCATGGGTTTGAGTGATTCTAGTTCTTGGATTGTATCTTGCAAATCAAGATCCAACACAGACTTTTTCATGATTCCCTGTAATTCTTCAGAAGTGAAATTCATGTTGAGTGTATCTTTCACTTGTCATCTTCATTTTTATTAAAAGTTTCCTGTGCTAAAGGGTCATTAACATCCATGACAAAATAGAGGACACTTCACTAGGACATCTCATGGCATCATAATATTGAATTTAATAACTTCACCATTAAATTCCATGGTAAGTGTACCATCATCTACATCAATTTTTGTCCTAGCTGTTTTCAAAAATGGTATTCCTAACAAAATTGATGTTGACTTAGAATAATCATCTTCTTGCATATCAAGCAAATAAAAATCTGCAGGAAAAACCAATTCATTAACTTGCACCAAAACATCCTCTAAAACTCCCTCAGGATATACATTAGATCTATCAGTAAGTTGAAGAATCACTCATGTTTCTTTCAAATGACCAACATTCAAAGATGAGTAAATAGAAAGAGGCATGATATTTATTGAGGCTCCTAGATCTAACATTGCTCTCTCAATCCTAAAATTATCGAGTTTACAAGGGATAGTAAACATACATGGGTCTTTGCACTTGGGGGTAGTTTTTTCTGGAGGACAGCTGAAACATTCTCCCCCATACTTACCTTTTCATTACCCTTGAGCTTTCTCTTGTTGGTGCACAATTGTTTAAGAACTTTAGCATATCGAGGTACTTGTTTAATTGCATCAAGTAAAAGAATATTTACCTCGATCTTGCGAAACGTCTCAAGAATTTCTTTCTCTTCTGCTTCTTTCCTGGATTTAGCGAATCTAGAGGGAAAAAGAGGTTCTATGACAAATTCCTTCGGTTTTTCGCTTTTGAGTCCTTTAGGTTGGTCTTTCTGAGTTTGAGGAGCAATAACTTCCTTTTCAGTTTTTTCCTGTAAGGCTCTCCCATGTGCCAATGAACTAGGTTCCTTCAACTCTTTTCCACTTCTCAATGTGATTGCACTAACATTTTGCTTTGGATTAACAATGGTTTGTGAAGGTAACTTACCTTGGGATTCTAACCGACTCACGGAAGATGCCAATTGACTCATTTGATTCTCTAAATTTTGTATGCTTATTCTTGTCTCTTGCAAAAATTGTTGTGTATTAGTTGCAAGTGATTTGACAATTTCTTCTAGGGACATACCTAGCTTTGAAGAAGATTGCTCAGGTGGAAAACGCTGGAATTGTGATGGTGTTGGTCCATAGTTAAGGTTAGGATGATCCCTCTATCCTGGATTATAGGTATTTGAGTAAGGATCATACTTCCCTTGTGGCGGATCTGGAAACCTTCCAACTACATTGGCGTACTCATGAGAATCATGTTGAAGTGTAGGGCACATGTCAGTTAGGTGACCTATCGTAGCACATATCCCACAAGCTTTCACTTGTTGCGTTTTTTCTATAACTAGTTGTTGAACAAGGGAGGTGAGATGTGATAGTTGTTGTTCAATGGAGGACGAACCTACCTCATTCACCCTTCTTGAAGATGTGTCTTGCCTAAGCCAAATTGTTGTGAATTGGCAGCCATGATGGAGATCAATTTCCTAGCATCGTGAGGAGTCTTATTCACTATGACGCCTCCACTAGTTGCGTCCATCATCTTCCTCTCCATGGGTAGTAATCTTTCATAGAAATATTGGATGATAAATTGCTCAGAAATCTCATGTTGAGGGTAGCTGGCACATAGTCGTTTGAATTATTTCTAATACTCGTGAAGGGTCTCAGTATCTTTTTGTTTTATTCCACATATCTCCCTTCGAATGCCAGCGGCTCTTGAAGCAGGGAAAAATTTATCAAGAAACATCCTCACCATCTCGGCCCAAGTAGTTACAGAACCAAGGGGTAAATAGAAGAGCCAATCTTTAGCTCTATCGGTTAGCGAGAACGGAAAAGTGCGTAGTTTTATCTGCTCTTCAGTCACTCCTTACGGTCTCATACTTGAACATACCACATGAAATTCCTTCAAATGCTTGTGAGGATCTTATTCTCAAGTCCATGAAAAGTAGGCAACAAATGAATCAAACCAGATTTTAATTCAAAAGCTACCTCCAAAGCTTGGTAGTCAATGCAGAACGGTTGTTGATTCACATTTGGTGCAACCAATTCTCTTAGAGTTCTTTCTTTGTTGGCCATTGTTCCTTCTATTTCAGAATCGCTGGATGAATCAACCAAGTTAACTACAGATTCTGATTCTGGGGATGAAGAATAAGAAGCTTGTTTGTTGCGCAAGTTAGTTTCTTTTCTTAACCTGCGAGCAGTCTTCTCGATTTTAGGATCGTATTGGAGTTCACCTACACGAGAAGAACGGGGCATCAAAATAAATCTAAATGACACCAATCTCCGACAATGGCGCCAAAAATTTGGTAGGTGTCGAATCCAACAAATAATAATACTTGCTTTTGGAAATAGAAAATTGTAGTAGCGATAAGCAATGTCGAATCCACAGGGATTGGGTAGATTTATTTTAATGAAATTAAAGCAAAGAAAATGGGTTTTAAAATTGAGAAAGTAAAAATAAAAGCAGATCTAATCAACTAAAATTGAGAGAAATTAATATTAAGCAAATATCCAACTAAAGGTATAATTTCAGAATTGGTTCAGAGAATTGATCATAGATGCAATGATAAAATCTTCTACTTTTCACTAAATTGGGTATGGTTATTGAGAAGCTCTAACAACCTATCTCTCCTTAGTTTCTCGATAATCAAGAGAAGCTCTTTGATTATTTCCCTAGTTAATGAACAACCCTAGACAAGCTCTTAAGATTTAATCCACCAACATCATTAATCACTAGAGGGACCACCAATTCTAGCCAACGAATACACAAGCTCGATTCATTTAGACTAGGTTATATACCTTTATAACATAATCATAATCAACCATGTTACTTTACCACTAATATTAGAACGTTTAAACAATTACGGATTTAAATTTCTAAATGACAATTTATCAACTTGATAATTGAACAACGAATCCTTTGCACAATCAATCAAGACAATATTTCTTAATAAAAACAAAAGATATATAAATAGCAAAGAAGTAAAAGAACAATGAAAATTATTTAGATCTCACAACCCTTGAAGAACCAAAGCTACAATTATCCTCTATTTGGAACAAAAGTATTTAGCTACTCATAATTGAAAGAAAACCAAAAGAAAATAAAGAAAACTTAATGTAAAACTTGATGTAAAACTTGATGTAAAACTAATGGCCCTACTCCCCTTTTATAAGGATTTTCCTATTCTAGATAAAGAAGTTTCCCTTAAAGAAAATCCCATAAAAATAGGAGTTTTAAATGTACTCATCTTTTTCTAAAGATAAGAATAATTCAAAAGAGTCTTCCAGCCGTCATTAAACACTTTTCCCTATAAATTTGTAACCCTAATTTAGGGTTATACGAACTGGTAAGGCACGCCCACGCCTTAACTGAAGACTTCTTATGCGGTAGTTCAGGATGAATAAGACGTGCCCACACCTTACGCGAAAACCTCTTCTGGTCTTGCTAGCTTCTTGAATTCTGATTTTTCTCCTTAATTCGGGGATTTTTTGAAGATCATGCTAATCATAAGATTTTGAACTTGTTTTATCCAAATCTTCAACCTAATCCACAAAATACGAAATATAATCAAAATCCATAATTTAATCAATTTTAGTTATTCAAATATGAGGAAAATATCATAGAATATGTCTAATATGCATTTTATCACCGAAAACCATAAAAACTAAAAACGTTCAATCTCTCTATTTTTCTGAACGCAACACTTCTGTTGGAGAACCTAACAAATCCGAATCTCTTCCCTGTTCTGTCCATCTTCCTTGTAATGAATGAGTCCAGAAAATCACCCTGCCTCCCAAATAATTGTCTCAGTCCACTCCAATGTAACGTCGTTGGTATATTTTGAACGAAGAGTGACACCTGTTGCCGATGAGAGTTACCTGAGCTATTGATAGCCATCTTAAATATTAAAATATTTGAAATAGACAACACTTTCTACCTCAACTTTCACGAAATTCTTTGCATTACAACAATATTGCCCTCTAAGAATGCTCCTAACAACAAGGATGAAGCACCCCTTAATCTCGAGTCCTTGAGAAGCAAAACAAGAGCATCCTTGTCATCCGTCTCAACTTTCACCATTCTTATTCTCAAATCTCAAGCAACTTGTTACCCCTCTAAAATTCCTCATAGCTCGGCATCAATAATCGACTAGCACTCAATATACTTCGAAAAACCTGACACCCATTTTCCCTAGTGATCTCTAATGATGCCACTGCACATAGCTAATATTAACTTCATCCGTTTAGACCTGTCAGTGTTTTGCTTAAACTACCCAACTAGTCCCAATAAGAATTGTTTTACCACCCTCCCTTGAAGTCATAGCTCGTTCAACTACAATGAACAGAAGTGCACTCTCATGAACAACACTCTTGAAATGAGAGAAATGTGGATAAAAAATCAAACTATATATTTGCTTTCACAAACACCGAATCACACTCCCAAACGATAAATCCCATTTGATATCCACAATTGGGAAATGATTCAAATCATTTATTTTCTTTTCGATCCACGACACCATGTCAAGTTGCATTTATAATGATTCTAAATCGGTCTTGTCTAGGCAATGCTAGAACTGCGCTAGAACATTGATTAATTGGAAAATTTATCCCCATTACTTTCATTTATTTCTCTAATCCGACCAAAGGATATCTGGTTAATCTTTAATTTCAAAGGAAGTGCAATTCGGATTGTAGATTTGGATGTCATTAGATATTTGATCTGTCTTTGAATATTCGAATAATATTTAGATTAAGTTGTTAAAATTACTATGCTTTGTAGAATTGAACACCCCAAATATTATCTGTATTTGCGATACTTATACATATTGTAGAATTAGATATTTGAATCTTGATTTGGATTATAAAAATGGGGTGTCATTTTACTTCTTGGTCATCTAGAATTACAACATGTATACCATATTTATCATTTTATTCACAGCTATATTTTGAACTAAAATTAAATATTTATGTTGTCTGCAGTAAAGTTTGAACCTTGCTTTGCGCCAATTAGTTAAAGTTAAATAATTATTGAACAGTAGTACACGATCAAACATTTAAGGCCTGCATTGAAAGAATTTGCTTTTACTTTCTCAAGTCCTTGCATGCAACTTCATCATTTACTTTGTTCTTTGGCAGTACGAACAAGACCCTTGAACGATACCAACATGACTGCTTTGTTCCTCAAGACAATACGCTTGAACGTGAAACCCAGGTTACTATTAAACTTTTCTTAGGATGCATGAAGTGTTGTTTTTAAGAGACAAATAATGAAGTGTTATTTTGAGAGACAAATGAAGTATTGTTTTAAGAGACAAACTTATTATGATTGCATTATATATAAAGGTCCAAGCGTTCTATTCCTCTAGTGTGAATTTATTATGATGTCGATTTATATTGAACAATTAAAATTTAAATTATAAATTCTGTTTAGGTTCTACTTTTCTCTATAATATTAGCAAATAATTGTGAACTTAAATTATTATGTGAAATTAAATTATGCGTGCATATGAGTGAAATTAAAGTATTCTTGTTTAGATTTGATATTTTCTTGTATATTTTGTTATACACTTTCATCGGTTTGAATTATCTCAGTAGCTGCTAATTGAGTTGAGCAGCTCCAATTTAGGTTTTAAATTATTATGGACTATATCTGATAGTTTAATGCTTATGTTTAGGTTATAAATGTATCTATAATATTAGCAATTAACATTTTAAATTGAAACTCTAGAAATACGAAATGGATTAGAGTTGGATGGATTTCTCAAGAGTAAGCGTCGAATATCAAAATAAAGTCGAAAACTTTCTAAATTTAGCTTTTGCGAATGCAAGCCAAGAGAATATGTTTCTTTGCCCTTGTAAGAATTGTGTGAACATTAATTGGAACATTCGTGAAGTTGTGTATGAGCATCTAGTTATTTTTGGGTTTGTTCGGGGGTATAGAAAATGGATCTTTCATGGAGAGTCTGTATCAAATAGATCTGCTTCCACGAGTTATTTGACTTATCCTGCTCCTTCTCACCATCCAACTTTCAGAGAAGATGACATGGAAGGGATGCTACGAGATGCATTTAATATGCACAATCAACAGTCGTATGTTACAGAAAATTATTGTCAGGATGATGTTAATGATTTCATTGAGACGAGAAGAATTGGATGTGATGAAGAGCCAAATAGAAAAACGGCAAAGTTTTACAAGTTACTGAATGAAATGAATGAACAACTTTATGAGGGATCAAAGTTTTCAAAGCTTTCGTTATGCATTCGTATTTTCCACTTAAAATGCCTGGGAGGGTGGACTGGAAACTCCTTTACGCAATTGTTGGAGTTACTAGGAGAAGTGTTTCCTTTTGCAAAAATCCCTCAATCATGCAAAGATATGAACAAAATGATAAAATATTTAGGTCTTGAATATGAAAAAATTCATAGTTGTCCGAATGATTGCATGTTGTATTAGGATGATCGAAAAAATCAAGAATCTTGTCATGTATGCGGAGAATCTCGATGGATGACTATGGAGGCAGAAAATGTTACTGAGGATGAAGCTCAAGCACGATCAAGAAAGAAACTGGTCAAGATTCTGAGATATTTCCCTCTAATACCTAGGCTACAAAGATTGTTTATGTCCTCCAAGACTATTGACTCTATAAGGTGGCATCATGATGGCAGAACCGATGATGGAGTATTACGGCATCCTGCAAATTCTTTAGCTTGGAAGTCATTTGACAACAAGTATCCAAGTTTTTCCAGAGATCCTTGAAATGTCAGGCTCGGTCTTGTAACTGATGGCTTTAATCCATTCAAAATAATGAGTACTTCGTATAGTACTTGGCCTTTTGTACTTGTTCCATACAATTTGCCTTCCTGGATTTGCATGAAACAATCATCTTTCATCTTATCCATGATAATCCCTGGCGAGAAAGGCCCCAGAAATGATTTTGATATTTACATGGAGCCGCTAATTGTTGAGTTGAAACAGTTATGGGAAGGAGTCGAAACGTATGATGTGTTGACAAAAGAGAACTTTAATTTACGTGCGACTTTATTATGGACAATTAATGATTTTCCAACTTATGCAAATTTATCTGGTTGGAGTACCAAAGGTCGTTATGCTTGTCCTTGTTGTGCTGCACAAACATGTTCAAAGTGGTTAGTTAATGGAAAGAAGTTCTCTTATATGAGACATCGTCGGTGGTTACCAGATAATCATAGATTTAGATGTCAAAAGAATATGTTTGATGGTGATGAAGAGTTTTGAAATGCTCCTGACCAAACAACCGGTTCTCAAATATTCAGAATGTTGAAAAATATAAATTTTACTTATGGAAAGATGAATCAACCAAGTAGTACACTATCAAAGAAAAGGTAAAGTAGGTCAATGAAGAGGTTGAAGTTGACGAACAAACTGATGATGAGTCTGATGAAGAGGATGATCCAAATGAGGTATGCTTGTGGAAAAAGATGAGTATATTCTTCGAGTTGCCTTATTGGAAAAGCAAATTTTAAGACATAATATTGATGTAATGCATATTGAGAAGAATGTTTGTGAGAATATTATCGGGACCATTCTGAATGATGGCAGAAAATCTAAAGATAATCTTAAGAGTCGACTTGACTTAGTGGACATGGGAATTCAGCATGATCTTCATCCGCAATTACGTCCAAATGGAAGAAATTTCTTGTCGCCTTCTATTTTTTCTCTTTCGATGAAAGAAAAAGAAGTATTTTGCACGGTGTTGACGGATATAAAGATCCCAGATGGGTATGCATCAAATATTTCTCGATGTGTCAGTGTTAAAGATCGAAGACTTTATAGTTTAAAGTCACATGATTATAACATATTAATGTAAGATTTACTGCCAGTAGCTGTTCACAGTTGCATGTCGAGTAAGGTGACGTCTTGTATCATTGAACTTTCTAATATAATGAAAGCCATCTGTGGGAAAGTTCTAATGGTTAAAGAACTTGATAAACTACAAGATCGAGTCGTCTTGACTTTATGGAATTTGGAGAAGATATTTCCGCCTTCATTCTTCACAATTATTGTGCATCTTCTAATTCATCTTCCTCACGAAGCAAGAGTTGGTGGTCTAGTTTTCTATCGATGGATGTACCCTATAGAGAGGTATTAATTGAATTACATGAAATGAATGAACTACTGATTATACCTCTCAGTCAAATGTTTTTACGTAGTATGTTGTTTTGTGTATAGGTTCTTGGGCAAGTTGAAGTCTTATTGTCGTAATAAGCGTTATCCGGAAGGATCAATTGCTTAAGGGTATTTGGCAAAGGAATGCATGACATTTTGCTCAAGATATTTGGAAGATGTTGAAACAAGATGGAATAAACCAAATCGAAATGATGTGTTTAGTACTGATGACTTTCCTCAACATTATTTGTTTGGAAGTTATGGTCAACCATTAGGGAAAGTTGAAATTGCACACTTAGATGACACGTCTTGGGTACAAGCACACCGATATGTTCTTTTCCATCACGATTCAATAGATCCCTTTTGCATGTAAGTCTTTTAGACCCAATCCTAATGAAATCTCTTTATCTTTTATATTTATCAATTTTTAATGACATAATATTAATTATAGTGAGTTTAAAGAAGTATTGAGATCTCGAGCACGCTCCCGAAGATTAAATCAGCGAGAGCTACATAAGTTATTCACAGAAACTTTTCATTAATGGTTAGTCCAGACGGTAAGCAACTAAATCTTACGGCACACTTATAAATTATATATATCTTGCTTTTTATATCGACATCAATGCAAATTAATTCACCATTCATGTGTAATAAGTTTGGAGTGGGAGAGAAGTTAGTGATGAAGTTAAATGGCTTTCTCAAGGTCCGAATAGAATAGTTAAAAGATATAATACCTTCCTCATTAATGGGTTCAGGTTCCACACGAAATCTCGTGAAAGATTAAGGAGGACACAAAATTGTGGAGTCATAGTTACTTCGTCAACTACAAGTTATGCTACTGCAAGGGACAATAATCCCCATGAGGGAGAGGTCGATTATTATGGAAATCTTACAGACATTATTAAGTTAGATTATTATGGAAAACGAAAGGTTGTGTTGTTTTGGTGTGACTGGGTTGATGTAAACAGATGTATAAAAATAGATAAATTCGGGTTTACAATGGTGAATTTCTCTCTATTAATTCACACGGGTCAACGTTTGATGGATGAACCATATGTATTTTCTTCTCAAGTGAAACAAGTATTTTATTGTCACGATCCAATGGATGACGGTTGGTATGTTGTGCTTCGAAATACTCCCAGAGACTTGATAGACATCGGGGATGGAAGTAGAGATGACATTGAAACAAGATCAGAATGTTTACCTCTACTACCACAAAACTTAGATGAAACTATCACTAATACAACACAATTTCAATGGGTTCGGGAGGACGTTGATGAAGATATTTATGACAACTGACATTACATAAGACTTTAACATGTTGTAACCTTTACATATGACAACTGACACAATTTCATTTATTTATTTATAATGTTATAACCTTTAACATATTGTCTTTCAATATATTCATTAATTAATTCATTTTTTTATTACTCATGTTTGTTTATTATAGATATCATGCCAAGGAGAAAAATAACTGATTTGCGGGTTGTTCGAGCTTCTGAAGACCATGAAGAAAGAAATAACGAGGAATCGAATGCACCTGAGTCTTCCAAAGTTCTTGAAACTATTGAAGAAGAAGTAGAAATTCAAAGTAATCTTCGAAACATTATTTACTACTTTGTTCATTTTCAAAACTGGCATTTAATAATTTATTATATAGTTGAAAATGCTGGAACGCGCAAGACTCGAGGACGTACAACTTTGAAGGAATTATACCAACTTCCTCTTGGGCATCGTGTCAAAGTTTCAAGAAATGATGTCGGTCAACCTATTGACCCAAAATCACGTCTTCTAGCAGGTTACTTAAGCATATTTGGACGTAATACGAATCTGTTACCGATCAATTACGAGTCATGGCGCGAAATGCCTAATAGTAACAAAAATCAAGCATTGGATTTTGTTAAGGTAATAATGTCATTATAATATATACTCTATAGAAATTCAATACTAATTTATACTTACGATGCACACTTATTTGCTGTATAGGAGAAATTTTCTTTAGAGGTCTCTGACGATTATGTGAAGCAAGTGTTAGGGAAGAGATAGAGGGACCACAAGAGCTCTTTAAAGAAGAAATACTTCAAGAATGATCTCAGCCTTGAAAAGAAGTTGCAAACAGTCCCACCAGGAATGCTCAGGTACCAATGGGAAGATGCAATCAGATTTTGGAGTTCAAAAAAAGGACAAGTATGATGTATTTTTCAGAAATAATTGTAACGAATTTTAAATCATCATTAAAAGTGATTGTTTCACATTATAGGACCGAGAGCATGTTGGTGTTGCTAGCAGACAACAACAAAAGTTTACGCACATGGCTGGATCAAAGAGCTTTGCTTGTATAGCTCATGAGGAGGTATTATAGATTATTGAAATAGTTTTTTGTATTCCATGTACATACTAACTCATAGTAATTATATTATGGTACATTGTAGAAAAATACATCCGGTTCTAAAGTTGGTTGAATCCAACTCTTCGACATGACACATACGAAGAATGATGGCACTCCTATGACTGCTGACGCTGCAGAAATTATGGTACGTTTATTGGGTAGACGTTTTAAATTTACATGACTTTCTTTATATTTGTACCATGACATTTTTTATTTTAATTAAATATTCACTTTATTATTAGGAAAAATTGAGAGAGAAAAAGGCGGAGCATCATACTACTGCTTTGAGTCGAGGTATTGTTAATGATGATGACATTGAAAACCAAGCTATTAATGATGTTTTGGGTCATGAAAGATATGGTCGGGTGCGCTGTCAAGGATCATTCGTTACTCCCACCAAATATTTTGGATCCAGCTCATCACAGTACATGTCATCATAGTCTCGATCTTCCCACCTTGAAGTTAGTCATTTAAAAGAAAAGTTGGCTGAGATGGATCAACAAATGGCTAACTTGAAAGCAGAAAATGAAGCAAGGGAAGCAGAGAGAGCAGTAGCGGAAGCAGCCAGAGCAGCAGCGGAAGCAGCCAGAGCAGTAGCGGAAGCAGAGAAAGAAGCAATGGCAACACAGAGAGAAGCATCGATAGCTCAAAGAGAAGCAGCGGAAGCACAAAGAGAAGCAGCATATCAACAGAGATGTGAAGAATTTGAAAAAGGACTCAATGATATGATGCTAATGATACAAAAAACACAACCTCAGAATCCACCATCGTAGTCTCATTTATGTTATGAGCATTCTGTTAATGTTACTGAACCTTGTTTAACTGAACTTATATTACGTTAATGAAATCTTTTATTTATTATATTGGATTTGATGTTGTTTGTTATGGATAAAGAGAACATGTTATTGTTGTTTTGTTTGTTGGATAATGGAACAGGTTGAAAAACAGATTTGGGGTAATCAATCATTATTTTAAACTGTTAAATTCTATGTTATTTAGCGGCGTTTGTACAAAAATGCCGTAATATACCATACATTTAGCGTCGTTTGTATACTAGAAACGCCGCTATATACCTAACTTTAGCGGCGTTCGTATGAAAACGCCGCTAAATCTCAACACCTATTGCGGCGTTTTTAATAAAAACGCCACTAATTCTTAACCCTTATTTCATCATTTTCGATATTAACGCCGCTAAATTTGAAAGCCTACTGCGACGTTTGTGGGAAAAATGCTACAAAATATCAAAACCTTCTACGGCGTTTGTAAGTAAAACGCCGCTAAATCTCAAAAACTACTACGGCGTTTGTAGGGAAAACGCCGCTAAACATCAACACCTATTGCGAAGTTTTTCTGACAAATACCTCTAAATAACAAACCCTATTGTGACGTTTGTTGAACAAATGCCGCTAACTTTAGCTGCGTTATTTTCGGCGGTGCTATTTGTGGCGTTTGTCATAACGTCGCATGTGTTTTTAGCGGCAATTAAAAACGCCGCTATAAAAATGCCGCTAAAAACCTGTTTTGCTGTAGTGATTGCACGAATGGTTGGATACGTTTGTGGCATAGACCATTGAACCCACAGGAAGCTTCTTTCAGCATTCACGTCAAAGTCAACCGAGAAGCAAACAAACTATCAACTGGATTATCTTAACACACCGACATTATTGTTAAGTTTTTAACGACAGGAACCAAAATGAAACATAAACTAAACGTAAGTATGATTTTGAAACAAAATAAAATTTAGTTATCAAACTGAAACAAAAATAATAGTTTAAGTACTAAATATGTAATTCACATATTTTTATTAAGTGGAGAAATATTATAATTTCAAGACAAATATCATGATTAGAATCCACACAAGACTTGATCAACCAACCTCTTAAAATTTGATCTTTATCTTTTATAAAAATTGATAATTTAATTTAGTTATTGATAAATATATGGATTTAAATTGTTGGTTTGTTCGAATTTATTGTATATAAATTATTAATGGTTGATTTTTCTCTACTCTTACATATAAATTGTTGAATTACTGATTTCTAGGCCAATGATGTAATGATAAGATTAGTAGTATTATTTTTTTGGTATAATCCTAAGTATTCAATTTATTAATCAATTAATTTAGATTGCGTATTGCAGAAGTACATACGATCCTCTCAATTCAATTTGCTCCATTCGTAAACTTTAGAATTTGAACTCCTAACCTCATTAAAGAATATGGTATCTTTTCCTATATAAAGATAGAATTTATTTTTAAAATAAAATAGAATGATTAACTTCTTGAATTTCATTAAACGGAAGTGTTAAATTCACAATTAATTTTTTATTAGTCTAAGTTAACTATAAGGTAATATATATTTAAAGATAATTATCAATAATTTGACATTGAACACTCGTACTTATGGATTAATTTTTAAGTTCGAATCGAGTCTCTTAACTTTGTATAATATATTAAAAAATATGTATATTATTTTTATAACAAAACCATTTAAATTGTAATCAAATAGTATCATAAAAATATAAATATTTATAATTAAATTTAAACAAAAAATCAAAAAAAATGAGTAATAAAATAGAACTCATCAACTCAACTAACTCAATTTTTTTTACTTGAATACTCACCCAATCTTCGGATACAAAATATTTAAGTTTCCCAATTGAATTAGTTCAGACTAATTTAATTGCATACACGTCGATAAATAAATCAAATTTATAAAATATTAAAAATTTAAAATAATGGAAAAATTTTAAAAGTATAATTTTTGCATGAAATACATGGACTATCATATTAATGGTGTTAAAAGTTCAATATTTTCATTGATATTTTTAGTAAAATTAATTATTTAATTATTTAAAAAAGTTAAAGTCAAATTTAATTTTTTTTTTATCGAAGTAGGTATTTTAAGAAACTTCTTTGTTTTCCATAAAAAAAAGAAAAGGCAGAAATCAAGGTTAATTTTGTCATATTTCAATCTTCTAATCATGATTAACTGATTAACAACTTTCCTCTAAGTTCAATCAATTAAACAATAAACTAATAAATAGTTAGTTTTTTTAAGGAAAAGAACAAATTGAATTTAGGGCTTCCCGAGTTAGGTTCGATTTGACACCGCGTTATTTCAAATCAAAACTTCCCTTCAGATTTCATTTGATATTTTTTCTCAATATGAAGTGATTATAAGAATACTCTCTGTTTAGAATTTTTTTTTCAACTATTGAGAACGTACACACGTCATATAAATGTAATTACTCGAACTTATAATCTCAAGGGAGAATAACACTCCCTTAGCCATTGAGGCCGCTTGATAGAATTTAATTTGACATTTTTTTATTAGATGGGCGAGAGTTTGAAATGAGTGTATAGTTGTATAAAGTAATTTTTATCGATTAATTTGGATCATATTCAAATCGAAGTATAACCATTATCCTATATGACTAAAATGAACATTATTATAAAAATATTTTAAATGTAAAAGAAAGAAAAACATAATAAAAAGGCACTAATGACTAAAACAAAATTCCACGAAAACTAAGGGGCCAGATTCACAAAGTTAAAAAAGAAAAAGCCTTGAAATGAGGACCAAAATGTGTTACTTTAAACATGGACAGGACCCTTACAATGATTAACCCAAATAAAGAAAAATGGGCTGATTATATACCTAAACGGCAACATGTGAAGTATTTTAATAAAATTTAATTAGGTTTAATATAAACGTACACTTCATTTTTAATAACCCTCAGCCGCCGTTCACTCTCTACACAACCCACTTCCCCATTTTCTTTCTTTTAAGTCTCCCTTCTTAATAACCCCGTTATGATTGTTGCAAGAATCAACTTGTTCGTTCAAACATTCTTGTTTTTGTTCTCGAAACGTCAAGTCCCGGACAGAGGTTTCAACATAGCAGGAATCATGGTGTTCTGGATTTGGTTCCCTCTCCTGGTTTCATGTCTACCGAATTGGCCGAAGAGATTCATGTTTGTTCTTGCAAGCTTTGCGGTCACGTCGATCCAACACGTTCAGTTCACATTAAACCATTTTTCTGCAAATGTATACGTCGGACTACCAACGGGAAACGACTGATTCGAGAAGCAAACGAGTGGGACGATCGACATTTCGTGTTCATCAACGATGGATTGGTTCTTTGGTTGGTTACAGTTCCAGCTGGAGCACCATTTGTTCCCCAGGCTGCCTAATTGCCATTTAAGGAAGGTTTCGCCGTTGGTGAGGGAATTGTGTAAGAAGCATAAATTGCCTTACCGGAGCTTGTCGTTCTGGGAGGCGAATAAATCGACGACCAGGACGTTGAGGACCGCCGCCTTGGAAGCTCGGGACTTGACTAACCCCGCCCCCTAAGAATTTGTTGTGGGAAGCTATTAACACTCATGGCTGAGTATTTTTTTTGGAATTTTTTCTCGGCCACGGCGTAGATTTCGGCGGTAGAGGAATTCATCCTTTTGTTTTTCTGATTTTTAATCGCTATGTTTTTATTTATTAAATACATCTTATTTTTGGCTTTTCAAAAAAAAAAAGTAAATTGGGTCATTATACTCTTCAAAAAGGTGTCTTTATAGTTTTATTATTTTTATAATTATTTTTTGTTTTGATTCAGATTGCAGTAGTATAAAGGTTTTTTCAACTTTAATTTGGAAGTAATTGTTTGTTTTCTTTTAAATTTATTTTTTTTGCTGTTAAATATGGTTTTTTTGATATTGTTGAATTCATATGATTTAGGGTTAGTTTTATTATTCAATTTCTGATTTTTTGTTAAAAGCTAATGTTTTTATAAAATAATTGTTAGTTTTTTCTTTTAAATTTTGCTAAATGTTGCTGCTTTTATTATTCGATATTGTGTAGTCTGATTGGAAACCTCATTCAAAAACCTGTGCATGTATTGTTTCCTTTCCACATTGATAATTCTTCATTTAAAAATAAATGTTTCTTATGTAAATTTTCACCTTCACAATGTATGCTCAAACTATGCTATGTTTTTATGCTTCCTTTAGGTGCATGTATTTGTGAATTCTGAATTTATATCATTCCTTTTGTTTATGTTAATTTATTTACATTTCCATTTAAACTGATTGAAAATAGCATCATTTCAGTGTAAGTTTACAAAATTCTGTAATTTAGCATAATTATTAATGTAGTTGGATTGCAAATGAATCATTCTCTCAGTGTAACCGAACTGTTGTGTTTATGAATTAATTTGTAGAATGCTCTGCAAGTATTTATAATGGTTTTTCTATATGTTTTAGGATGACACCAGGCAAAGTATCTCGTAAAAGGATTGGAACACAAGAAAATGAAACACAAAAGTCTCAGGTAAACTAAATCGAACCCAAGAATCTGAACATCAACAAGTTACTGTTTAATTTTGTCTAGAATACAAAGTCGGAAAGGAGTATCCATTGGATTAAGTGGGACAACATTTGTAAACCTTTTTCTCATGGGGGTTGGGGTTTTTCGATGTCAAAATTAAAAATCGTTCCTTACTTAATAAATGGATTTGGAGATTCAGTGTGGAGAAGGATAGTTTATGGAGGAAGATTATTGTAGCTAAGTATAATTACGATCAAGATGCGCTCTTGCCTAAACCTGTTCCCTATAGATCTTCTTCTTGGGTGTGTCGCAGACTTGTGAATCCTTCAGGGAGTTTGCTACCCGTTTTTCTCTCAGAATTGAGGTTTGTTATGGGTAATGGTCACAACATTGATTTCTGGACGGATTACTGGACATAAAATTTTTCTTTAAAATCCTCTTATCCATGATTATTCAATCTTGCAGTTCGTAAATCCGGAAAAATACATGATTTTGGCGGTCGGGTACACGATAGTTGGGAATGGAGGATTGAAGTGAGAAGAGCTCTCTTTGAATGGGAAAAACCTATTTGGAGCGATTTCATTCAGGTTCTAAATAGAGCGGTAGGAGTAGATCAAGGATGAGACAGGGTAATCTGGGTTGGTTCGTCGTACGGTTTATATAACCCAAAATCCTTTTGTTATAGAGTCTCCTGCAATGGCCTTTTGGAAGACCCTGTGTGGAGAATCATTTGGTTTAAGCTTGTACCTCCTAAAATCTCTGCCTTTGTGTGGAAAGCAGTGCACCAAAGACTGCCTGTTATGGTGGAGCTGCTTAAAAGGAGAGTTAAATGCTCCGATCAGTTATGCTGTCTCCATTGCAAGCTTGTGCCGGAGGAGGTAAATCATGCTCTTTGTCATTGTTCTGTTGTATGGAATGCTTGGCAAAGATGGTGCATTGTGTGGAATGTTAATTTAGTATTTCCTAAGAACGTTAAATTATTGATTGAGGTTTGGTTCGCGCAAAGTGTGAGACCGAGAGTGAAGCTGCTGTGGCGTCTTGGTTTCTTTGGTTTGATTTGGACAGTCTGGATCTGTAAAAATAATACTAGATGGGGCTTCTTTCTCGGCGGAACACATATTTTTAAAAGCTTTACTGCTGATAGGATTATGGGCGAATTATCTATGGCCGAGTTCTTATCCCGTGGTGTCGGATTTTATCAGAAATCCAACTGCCTTTGTCCATGGTGGCGGTTAATGACGTTCCCAGTTGCGGTAAATGGCATTCCCAGCTGCTGCTTTGCTTCTGTTGTTCGTCCAATCGTTGGTTAGTCAGTTTGGTCTCTGTTTTTGGTCTTAGTTTGCTTTCACTTGAACGAGTGCAGTGGATATTAGTGTTGCTCTGCTTGGTTTCTGCTTTGGGCAGCCAGTTCGGGATTTTTGCTTTTGTTCTTTCGAGTTGGTATGTACTGGAATTAGGCAGTGAGTCAACTGTCATGATTTCAATTCATTGCAGTTATTTTCAGTCTCTCATTCATGTTCATTCCACTCTAGGACGAACTCTTTTTCCTCCGACTAGGTATAGGAAGGTTTTTTAACGAGGTTCTCGGAGTGGTCACTTTGTAATTTCTTCAATACAAAGTACCCTTTTACAAAAAATAATCAAACACATGAAGAAATTGATCTAGATACAACAATTGAAAATTCAAGTGGAATCACTTCAATTTTCAGGTAAACAATTTAGTTAATCAAATAAAAATTATTATATAATATTAATTGTAGTAACTAATGTTGATTATTTTAATTTGTAGCTTCAAATGATACCACAAACTCAACATCAGCAGAACCACAACCGACTCAAGGTTTGGATTGAGATTGTTACAATGAAATATTCTACAAGTCATAATATTATCATATAATTTTTATTTTTTTGTAAACATTTAAACATTTTTATATTTATAGAAATGATATTATTATGTATTTAGTGAAACATTTGTTTAAATCTTATTATTTTTCAATAAGTGAACTATTTTATTTTTTATTTAGATTTGTATAAATAATTTTATTTTAATATATATTGTCATTAAAAATGTTATAGAATATAAATTATTTGTGTTTTGCTATAATATCTCTTTTGTCACATATGAGTTGATTTTAATGCATTATTTGTGACAATAAAAATTATCAATAACGAAATCATATTTAATTTAGTAACATAACCAACTGTCATAAAATATAAATTATAAAATGACGTTATGCATAAAGGTTATTTATAATATTATTAGGTAACATTTATATTATGTCACTAAAAATGTGACAATATCTCTTTCGTCACATATAGGTTGATTTTAATGTATTATCCGTGACAATATGAATCATTAATAACAAAAATTTACATAATTTAGTGACATTATTAGTTGCCATTGAGTATTAATTATATAGTGGCGTTATATATATAAATGTCATCCATGCTACTATTAGGTGACGATATACTACATTACTAACAATGTGACAATTTTCTTTTCATCATGTATACAATGAAATTAGTGTGTTATTAGTTACGATATGATTTATTAATGATGAAAATATACATCATTTGGTGACAAAGGTAATTGTCACTTAATGCAAATTAAATTGTGACGTTATCCATTAGTGTCACTATATATTTAACAATACACGACGATAACACATACATCGTCACTTTTGACATTTAGTGACACACCTAGGGTAACGATCGTCATGACATTGACTTTTACGTCACAAAATACATCTAGTGACATAAATTGAAGTTTTAGTGACAATAACCTAGATGCCACTAATAAGAAATTTTGTTGTAGTGCAAATTTCGTTGCCATAGCTTCTTTTACGGATAACTCCCACTATTTCACTATCGTGAATAGTTCTCTGAAGCCTTCAAAAAAAATGGGTAATAACTTCCTACTTTCTTATGTTGGAGGATCCACCTTTTGGTGGCAACCACAGAGACAATAAGCAGATATTACACACTCTAATCTGGCTCTGATACAAATTGTTGCGGAACACAGCTATCGGATAGAGCAAAATCACAACTGATAATTTGAGAAAATAAAATATGAAGATAAAAGAGACACAAAATTTACGTGAAAACCCCCTAAATAATATAGGATAAAAACCACGGGCAACGGTAGAAGAATTTCACTATGAGAAAATAGGAATTACAACTTCTCTCGATCTACCAAGGAGAAAACAATGATAATTCTCTCTTGATAAAAAGGAGAAAACAACTCTCAAGAAACTCTCTAAATTCTCTCTAGTATTGGAAGAAAACTAGAATGCTTTGGGATAGTTTTGAAGCTAAATAAACTAGGGTATTTATAGTTGAAGCTTAAGGACTAATCTTATAAATACCCTAAATTGCAATGACTAAATTTTCCATTTACCCATTACATAAATTCAACAATTTGGTTACCTAAATTTGACTACATTAGCCGCCCAAAGCCATTTTTCCAGCCGCCTCATTATTAGCCGCCCATATGCTAAATGCATATTTGACTTTTCAACATTTATAATCTCTAAGAACAAATAAATATTCTTTAAACCACTGAGGTAAATTGATTCGTGTAACTTTCCAACCTAATTTTGATACACTATATATGACTTCACAGATATTTTTATACTTTCAAGCAAATGGGAAACTTTTGTCAACTTGTCTGCGTGCGTAAGTAAAACAAGTCATTTAGAAGAATATTAATAGTTGTTTTTGTATGTTGGATCGAATAGTAAAGTGTGAGGAGGTTTAATATATAGGATGAAGGAAATGATTTGGGTCTCCTCCCCTCTTCGAAGAGAAATGATTATTTATATTTATTTTATCCTACGTTACATGTGATCGAACAAAGTATGAGGAGATCGCTTTATTCAAGTTATAATATACCTATTTCATTACTCTCCTATTTGTTTGATAATGCGATAACTATTTTTCCTTATATTATTATATTTGTCATCTATCAGATCGAAGGATTGTTGTTGAAACATATTATGTTTGATAGAACTTATCATTATGAATTATTACCTCTAATGTATAATGGAGGGTTTTTTTTAGTAAGGTTGTAAGTTTGAATCTTATAAATAAAAAGTTATGTTTATTTAAAAGTTTAATCTAACTAGAATCTAGATCAAATTGATAAACATAAGAAGAAAACATTATCAACAATTAGTTGGTTTAGTGAGATGAGACATTAGATCTCTGAAATAAGATCAGAGATTTGAATCCTGATGTTTGCGAATAGAATAAACTGGGTGGGAAGATCGTTCTTGTCTCTGCAGTGCCTAATTTAAATTATTCGATTAGTAAATCGGAGCGTTTTAATAAGCGGCGTCTGGAAACTGAAAAGCAGGCTAATCGAATGAATGTGGGTGTTGGTGTCGATCTCCAACTACTCGGACCCCCCCTCTTCACAACTGCCCATATTTATACGTAAAATATATAATATTCATCTTTGTTAACGTTCATTATTCGATTTTTCATCAAGTTTTTCCCTTTTTTAAAATGAAAAACTATTGGATTTCTCATTGTTTTCTTGGTCTCAACCACAGTTTTTTCATGCTACATAAGGCCAACGAACAGCTTCAACAATATCATTTCCCATTGCCAATTGCCATTAAAACATTTAACCTCTTCCTTTGCTAATTTTCTTCCTATAATCATGGGAGCTCACCGTTGTTTTCCTGTTATTTCGAAATGTAGCAGCGAATGAAAGTCGAATCAGACGGTGGCTGCGGATTTGGACGGAACCCTCCTCGTGTCACGAAGTGCTTTCCCTTATTTCATGCTTGTTGCTCTTGAAGCTGGCAGCCTTGTTAGAGCACTCGTTCTCTTAGCCTCCGTCCCATTCGTGTATTTTACGTACTCGTTCAACTCCAAATCCATAGCCATTAACACCTTCATTTTCATCTCCTTTGTCGGGTTAAAAATACGAGACATCGAGCTCGTTTCGAGGTCCGTGTTGCCGAAGTTTTACGCCGACGATGTCCATCCCGAGAACTGGAGAATTTTCAGGTCCTTTGGGAAAAGATACATCATTTCCTCGAGTCCTGGAATCATGGTGGAACCATTTGTGAAAACATATTTAGGCGCTGACAAGGTTATTGGCACAGAGCTGAGGGTGTCGAAATCAGGCAGAGCGACCGGTTTCACCATTAAACCAGGAGTTGTTGTTGGTGAACACAAACGGGCTGCCATATTGAAGGAATTTGGCAGAGATTTGCCAGATTTAGGCCTGGGAGACACAGAAACTGACCATGGATTCATGTCATTATGCAAGGTTCGGTCTCATTAACTAAACCCTAGCTCACTCCTTTTTTTACTGTCATAATTGAAACATGAGATTAACTTTGGCCTTGCAATAGGGTTGGTGAGAGTATTTATGATCCATAATGTTTTGTTTGATATGTCCCCCTTATGTCTTTCCCCACCCTTATAGAGCTGCTGGCTTTTTTTAGTTTACAAAATTTAAATTTCTATGGTCCACATGGTTCCCTTGCTCATGCCTTCTTAACTTTGTTACTAATTTTCCACATCATGCAATTTCATAATTTTCAGCCCATTTTTTATTAGACTTGTTACACACACGGAGGTCATCTCCGAAAATTACTAGCTCTACGTCAGCTGAGATCTTTGAATAGATAAAATCTCTGACAGATTCACTGCTCTACTAGAACGAAATCCAAAATATGATAATCATATCTATTTAGTTTGCTCACCTACGAGTGATGATAATTTCCCAATACATGACATCATCAGCTAGGATTATTATAAATACCTCTCAACCACAATTGAGTGAGGGATCCCCCCACTTCTCCTTCTTTCACTCTCATCGTCCCCTTATTCATTCTCTCCTACAGAAGAATACCAACTAACGGTTGTTACCTCACCAATTACGACTCTCTATCCATACCAGAAGAAATAAACCGTTAATAATCAACAAGATAAATTTATTCTAATCAACAAGCTCAACTTTGCCCTGCCCTACCCGCTTTTCTATTTCAGTTCTAGTTTTGACCATTGGTTCCACCAGCACTATCCTTGTGATGTTCAAACATGATAATTTATCTTTTGTTTGTGTGTGTGTGCAGGAAGGATTCATGGTGCCAAGAACCAAATGGGAGCCATTGCCGAGAACCAAGCTTCTAAGCCCTGTCATATTTCATGAAGGGCGGTTGGTCCAAAGACCAACCCCCTTGGCTGCCCTCTTGACCTTCCTATGGTTACCCATTGGCTTTATTCTGTCCTTACTAAGGGTCTATCTTAATATCCCTTTGCCTGAGAGAATCGCTAGATACAATTACATGATCTTAGGAATCAAATTGATTGTTAAGGGTAACGGGTAACCATCCACCAGCACCTAAGAAAGGCCAAAGTGATGTCCTCTTTGTTTGTAACCACAGAACGGTTCTAGACCAGGTCGTGACGGCGGTCGCCTTAGGCCAAAATATCAGTTGCGTTACTTATAGTATTAGCAAGTTCACGGAGATTATTTCTCCGATTAGAGCTGTCGCTTTATCAAGGGAACGAGAGAAAGATGCAGCTAACATCAAGCGCCTTATACAGGAAGGCGACTAGGTCATATGTCCCGAAGGGACTACTTGCCGAGAACCATTTTCTGCTGAGATTCAGCGCATTGTTTGCCGAACTCACCGATCGAATCGTGCCGGTCGCAATCAATGCGAAACAAACTGTTTTTAACGGAACGACGGTCCGGGGACACAAATTGTTGGATCCTTACTTCGTATTCATGAACCTAATGCCGACTTACGAGATCACATTCTTGAACCAGCTGTCTGCAGAGCTGACTTGCAACGGAGGAAAGCCTGCAATTGAGGTTGCAAACTACATTCAAAGGGTGCTGGCCGGGGCATTGGTGTTCGAGTGCACTAACTTGACAAGGAAGGACAAGTATGCTATGCTTGCGGGAACAGATGGTCGTGTTCCATTGAAGAAAGAAAAAAGAAGAAAAGCAAAAGGCATAGGATAAAAAAAAACACAAGGATCAGAGTTCAGAGCCAAATTAATTTATAGTATTATTTTGTCTATTTGTTTATATTAAAACTTTGTCTTAACAAATAAAAATTGATTGTGGTAATAATTAAGAAAAATATTTTTTTGGTTTTCTTTTCAATGGAAAATTTACACTCTAAGGGGCTGTTTGTTTGCTTCTTAATGGAATCATTCAGCGCTGAATGCTGAATCGTTCAGCATTCAGCGCGTTTGTTTCGCACCTCTGAATGATTCAGTACTGACTGATTCAGCAAAATAGTGCTGAATGATTCAGCACAGAAGTATATTTTGAATCATTCAGAGCCAGTTATCAAACAACATATCACATTCAGAGCCAAATCATTCAGAGTCTCTGAATCATTCAGCGCTTAATCATTCTGAAGTAAACAAACAGCCTCTAAATCATTTTTCAAATCAAAATTCCCTTTTGCAACCTTAAATGATTCCAAAATATACTTAAATCAAGCCCACGTTTAATTTAACGATTTGAACACACGAAATAAAATAATTTTAAGGCTCGGATTAATACTCGAATGTTATACTAAAAAATCATGTTCAATCAGTTGGTCTAGTGCGATGAGGCACTAGATCTCTTAAGTAATGCCAGAGGTTGAATCTTAGCGTTTACGAATGGAGCAAGCTGGGTTGAGAGAATCATCCTTGCATCTATAATATCCGATCCAGATTAATCGATTAATAAAACGGATACTAATGGTTATAAAAAAAATCATGTTAGTTACATATTTGCATTAGGAATTCGATGGAAGCATGCTCAGCCTTGATGCGTTGGGTACATGTGCAGCTTGAGAGGGATTGGGATTGAAATATCTATTAAAAAAATTAGTGGTTCACAATGCGTAAATATCATATATATATATATATATATATATATATACACGTATCGGTTAAACTCAAATTCTCTTAGAATAACATTTTCTTTTATCATTGAATCTATTCAATGGGTTCGTAGTTACATATATTTTTTTGTATAAATATGATATATGTATAATTTAGTATATATTCAAAGATTCATCTCAATCATTTAACAATAAACATTTATACCTTGTATATGCGGTGCTCGAACTCGAAACTTAGATAGCAACAAATTTTTTAACTAATGAGTTCGATTGGTTTGTGTAGTAGCTTCAAATGTAAATTATTGAAAAAGGTGTAATTAATTATAAAAGGACTAATTTTAATAAGTTTCTATAATAGTGGGACCTGTAAGGCATTTTAACCGTAAAGATTCAATGCTTGTTTGGTTTCCTGTGCGGTAATAAATACTCACAGTAGAGACTAGAAAGAGAGGCGAGGAAGCCAAAGCAAATCAAGCAGAAAAAGCTTACACTTTCGCAGAGGAAAAACAAAGAAGAAAAAAAGGGTAAATAGAAATGGATGTGATCAAAACCCAGCAAATATCATCGCGGTCAATCGAGAAGGTGATAGTTCATCCTTTGGTTCTTCTTAGCATCGTCGACAACTACAATCGCGTCGCTAAAGACACCCGCAAGCGCGTCGTCGGAGTCCTTCTTGGCACCTCATTCAAAGGCACCGTTGACGTCACCAACAGCTACGCAGGTTCTCCCCCCTTCTTTTCTTTATGTTTGTTCCTTCGAATTTCGTTCTAGATCTGATTTGTTTTGATTTCTGATTACATAATGCCGTTATTTTGTTGTTGTTGAAATCTTATATTCATACCTTGCGAGATCGCTGGTTGCTGAGAGTAAATTTTGGGTTTTAGGGTTTTTTCATTTAAAATGTTTAATTTGAATTGAAGGCAATTTGTTAGATTCCTTGACCTAAATTTCCATTTATAGTTTCATTTTTTAAACGGATGTGGAAATGTATGTAATTGAAGGCGCTTTCATTAGAGAAGCATTTGATTAAGCTCTCTGGCCAACCTCATGCACTGATGCTTTAGTTTCTTAAGATTGAGCTTGTATTAAGGTTTTTTCACCATTATTATTATTGTTATCAGTGCCTTTTGAGGAAGACGAGAAGGACCCGAGCATATGGTTCCTTGACCACAACTACCATGAATCAATGTTTTCGATGTTTAAGAGGATTAATGGTAACTCTTTTCTCAACTCAGAGTAAATAATGGTGCCAATTTTAATTTGTTATTTCTCTCCTTTCTTGTTTTGTCTGGGAAGGGGAGGGGGAAGTGTCATCCTTCATTACATGATATGTGAACCTCTGATATTTGTTGCAGCGAAGGAGCATGTTGTTGGTTGGTATAGTACAGGCCCAAAATTGCGGGAGAATGATCTAGACATTCACAGATTATTCCACAAGTAAGACTATTAGTTTTCGCTTATTATTCTGTTCTTTATTTTATTTTTTACTTCATTCGATTA
Source organism: Hibiscus syriacus (assembly GCF_006381635.1). Lineage (NCBI taxonomy): Eukaryota > Viridiplantae > Streptophyta > Magnoliopsida > Malvales > Malvaceae > Hibiscus > Hibiscus syriacus. Next base: position 59,522 of record NW_024061822.1, on the reverse strand, counting down.
ATCAAGTTCTTTTGGTGTTCAGCTATGTCCCAAATCCTGTCTTGGTGATTATTGATGTCCAACCTAAGGAGTTGGGGATACCCACTAAGGCGTACTATGATGTTGAGGAGGTTAAGGAGGTACGAACAATCTGAGTGCATCTTTTTCTTTTTATCTTGTGGAACCAAGGGGCTTACCTGTTAAGGCAGACATGCACCCCTTTGGATGTTGAGAATAACTGCAACTAAATATAATTTTTTAAAGAAGCTGTCACCTTTGGTCGTACATGGGGAGCATTTTTACTAATATGCCAGTATTGTTGCAGAATGCTACTCAAAAGAGCCAAAAGGTTTTTGTTCACGTTCCTTCTGAAATTGCTGCTCACGAAGTTGAGGAGATTGGTATGCCATTTGATGAAATTTAGTGTTATCTTTTCAGGATATTATCCTTGTGGTTAAGATGCTAATAGATTGGATTAGTTAACCATTAATTTGGTTGCTTATTACTCCTTTTTCACTCATAAACAGGAGTGGAACACTTGCTTAGGGATGTAAAGGATACAACCATCAGTACACTAGCAAATGAGGTTTCTTTCTTTCTTTCTTAGTTTTATTTTACTGTCAAATCTAATTGCATTCATAATAAAAGCTCTTAGTGTTGAAGCTTTCTTTGAACTATGAGAAAGAGAGTGTACATAGACCTTGGTCTTTTCTACAGGTCACCGGAAAACTCACAGCTTTGAAGGGTTTGGATGCAAGGTTACGAGAGATATGTGCTTACCTTGATCTTGTTATTGATGAGAAGCTTCCATTGAATCATGAAATACTTTACCATTTACAGGTAAACTAAGTTTTTTTTTATAGAAAGGTAAACTAAGTTTACCATTTACAGGTAAACTAAGTTGTGAAAGTTAACATTGAAGCTTAAGACATTTTGCAATTGTGAACTTTAAGTTTTAATATCCTGGATAAGCTAAATGTCCCTTTGACGTTACTTACCCGATTAAAACATATTCTGAATATGCGGTAGAGTACATAATTGTGAATGTGTTCTGGTTAATGTCCATCTTACATGTGGTCTACCGTGTTAAACCTGCAGGATGTGTTTAACTTACTGCCAAACCTAAACATAAATGAATTAATCAAGGCTTTTGCAGGTAAAAATGCAAAATTAACTTCCCGCTGAAAATGCTCACCTTTGCAGATTAGATGCGGATATTTATTAAGTTTTGAAGTTCTGATTCACATTCTCTGTTTATTATGCAGTAAAAACAAATGATATGATGTTGGTTATATATCTGTCATCTCTCATTCGAAGTGTAATTGCACTCCATAACTTAATCAATAACAAGGTGAAAAACCAACTCCTAATTCCCCGTTATACCATGATCGAGCTCGTGGATGGTTTTTTTGACTGACATTTTGGTTTTCAGATGCGAAACGAGGAACATGAGAAAGTCGAGGACGCAAAGCCAGCAACTGTCCAAGCTGCCAGTTGAAGCCAAATGTCATCTCAGATCCAGCCATGACAAAAGCTCGAGCATTTCATGGATTCCACATTCCTGTGATTTTGTATCCTTCATAGAGATCACCAGGCTCCAAACATGATTTAAAATCTTTATTTTTTTCATACAACTACAGACTGAAGTAATTAAGTGCATCTCCATTAGCGTTATACATTGTATTGAATCGATCATTTGAGTTTTCCCCTAGATTTAAAACATCACTGTTTTCATTTTCTTTGTTATATTGGTAAAAACTGAAAGCTCCTAAATGGCTGGCATTCTACATTTACATTTCTTAATTTTTCTACATTTTCAAGTAGAAAATCCTATGATAAAAATTAAAGAACTTGCGAAGTATACCCTTTATAACCATCTTTGCCTTCTCTCCCAATTAAAGCTTCATGTGCTCTTATCAGCTTGTAAAAGAATAACAAAAGCGTTCATTCATGTAAGCTCATTCGCAACTGAATAAAAAAGTAATTACTGAAAAAATTATCAAATTAATTTTTGAAAATCAAATTTTATTCTTTAATTTATTATCAGCAGAGGGTTAGATTTGAAGATTCTTATAGATGTTTGTCCTCCAATGTTCTACGGAACAAATCCAGTTTTTCCTTTTCAAGATTCACACCCTAAAATTTAAAATAGATATATGTTATGGATTTGGGCTTTTGTTTAGTATTTGCATGTATTTTTCTACACTGCTATGCAAATTGAATCCCTTTTGCTTTCCTTCATATTTACATATATGGATAACAATTCTAGCAAGAACAAGCAGAAACCGAGTTTGATCGCAACAAAGATGAAGAAGAATTCAAGAACTCAATGCAATCTTCTATAGCCTCGGCGCGATGGGAGTCGATAGATTCCACCAGTGATCGTGACCTATGTAGATTCGAAGAAGAAACCTTATACGAAGAGCTCCTTCGTATGATGGACTCGAAACGAAAAGCACTCGCAACTTTAGCTCCGACACGCCTCAATAGTCCTTTTGCTGGTAAAAATCTCGAGCTCTTGACGAGCCCAAACATGAAAATCCCAACAACCACCCTTTTTCTAGGACCCGATCTTGTTCTGCCATTGCCACTGCCCCCTTGTTTCAGTAACATTGTTGGACTTCCGTCGATATCGAAACTCACCTGCTTGTTCGTTCTTCTCGGCATTCAGAAGATCGGGAAAGAAACAGAAGAAATTTTGGAGGAATAAGAGAAGAGCTCTGATATATGAACAAGGAAGAAGGGGCAGTTGGTGAGGTTTTATGAGGGTATTTATTGATGAATATTGTGAACAGTCAAAAAAACTGAAAAGGTAAAAGAAAATGTTGACTGTAGAACATTCTCACTAAAACATAATTTCAAAATTACTCTCGAGGTTTGTTGGAACGATGATTTTGATTTCTATTTTTTAAAAATAATTTAATCTTCAATATTTTATTTTTTTTATTAAAATGGTCCTTATTATATAAAAACTATTAATTAATAGTCAACACATGTTACTGACATGGTCAAGTCAATAATATATATCGATCATTAGTCAATTAATTATTTTCATCCAACATATAACATTTTAATCAAAAACCTAAATGTTATGGACTAAAATACTTATAAAAGAAATAGAAACTAAAGTGAGTAACTCCAGTTTTCGACAGAGGATTAGTGATACGTGCATGAGCCATGCACTTGCCATGTTTGAATGTATAAATTAAGATTGGCTGTTTATCTTCAATTCTTCACACTAATTGTACCCAAAACTCACCATCAAATACAAAATCATACGCCAGTGTTTGTCTATAATTAGGGTTCAAATACAAAGAACGCTAGGTGCATAGAAGAAATTGAAGCTAGGTAATATGAAAAGAAGTTTTCTTTTTTGCAGGGTTTGGTCAAAAGAATAAAGAAAAGAGTAGCAGCAACTAACAAGGAAAACACAATTAAAGGAGAAAAGCACTCGAAATCAGCGTTGCTTTTGCGGTGTTGTCATGACCTACTTTTGCTTTTGTTGGCCATTTGATCTTGAATCTGTTCCGGAAACAGGATTAGTCCAGAGGTTGCTTGATCTTATTGAGAAGTACTTGATGAAGTTTTTGCTCTTAATGAATTTATATCTCAAGTTTTGGATAATCTGAGAGTAATTTGATGAATTCATTAAATTTAAATTTGAGAGATTGAGCTTATTAAATGTTTTTAACAATTCCATAGTCATAATTCGGATAATTTATATTGAGATAGAGTTAATGAAATTACATATCTATTTAAGTGTGAAGAATTAACCAACTTTTATGAAAAATATTAAATCATTTTTCTAGAGTATTTACCGGTATCTCAAGGTATATTAACTAAACTGACATTCTATCGTGGAACTCATTTGGAGAAGAGATTAGTCATGTGTTATATGTTTACTCTCATTTTAACAACTTTCATATTCATTCACTTGTTAAGGGATGAATTTCTCATTTTGCTATGTATTAGTTACTGATAAGTCTACTAATATTTAAACTGTTAAATCAATAATGAGACGAGACATGACGATGCTCGTTACACCAAAACGATATCATTTTAATGTAACTATTTTGATACCTAAAAGACTTAAAACGACATCATTTTATGGGATTATTTTTCTAAGAATCATCTTGAAACCCCACGAAATGCTTTCACTAAAGGTACAATGAGTGCTGTTTGTCGATTTCGCGGTATTGAAGAGACTGAGAAAGTTTAATTTGAAATATGGTCCAAGAGGATGACATGTGATAAATGTTGTGGAGGGGATGGTTTAAAGTGTTTTGTGGTACTGCATTATTGTAATGGTACTGAGTGGTGCTTCAGCATTTGAGGGGGGTATGGTGGTGAGTGAAGACACCTTAGATATGTTTTGTGTCATTGTGTGGTGTTTAAAATTTGGTGTCCAAACAGTAGCTATACTTCGTACTTGCAGATCATGTGGTTCACATCTTTTTTACTTGTGAAATTAGGGTCTGTTTGTTTGCCGTAAAATGAATTACTGAATTGGTTTTTCTTGAAATTCAGTGTTTGTTTCAAGTAATTCGTTTTTCGAAAAATGTTTTCTCGTGTTTATTTCACGTAATTCGTTTTTCAGAAAATGGTTTCCAGTGTTTGGTTGAATGAAAACTGATTGATCAACGTAAAACATTTTCTTGATCAACAGAATTTCCTTTTTGTTTTCTGCCGAACTTTTCACTTCAAAGAATAAATACTCAGAATAATTTTATTTTATGAATTTAATATTAATAAAATATTTTAATATCATTTTAATCAAAATATTAATTATTACAATATTTAAAATATATTTATTAATAATTATAATAATATAATATTATAATTTTAATATTATAATAAAATAATCAATTATATTATAATAATATAATATAAGATATTATAATTTTATTTTAATAATATATAATAAATTATTTAATATTTAATAATGAATAATATTATTTAATATTAATATAATAATCTAATAATATTTTAATAAAGATATTTAAAATATACTAATTAATATTTTTAAAATATAATATAACACTATTACATTAATAAATAATTAATATAATTTATAATATTTTTATTTCAATAAAATATATCAATATTAATATTTTTATTAATAAAATTTTAAAAATAATATTTAATAATAAATAAATTATTTTAATATTTTAAAAAATTATAATATTGCGTTTTATGATAAATAATATTATTTATTGTATTTAATATTTATAATAAATAATTTTTAAAAAATTAATCAACTAATGGAAAAAAAGGATTTAAACATCATAAAATATTTTCCAAAAAAATATAATTCATTTTACGGAAAACATTTTTCAAAAAAAATTTCTAAAAATATAATTCATTTTTCAAAATTTAAATTCTAGTAATTCATTTTCCTAAATTCAATTTTTAAAAAATTAATTACAACCAAAGAGGATTGTGTATTACGAAAAGGGACAGTAACCATGTTGATCACATGTCCCCAATCAAATACCGAAAAATGGGTCCATTTTACATTTTTATTATTATAAATTAAAAAATAGATTGAAGATTTGAACGTAGCTTAAGCACGTCGTACTATATATATATATATATATATATATATATATATATAATCCTATTACACAATATATATTTTTTTTTAAATTTATATATATTTAAAACCGTTAGATGAATAAAAGTAGATAATAGAAATTAACAATAGGAAATGACAAAATATAAACAATAAGTCAGTCTTAGCCATCTATTTTCACTCATTTAAAGGTCTTAAATTCTTTTGATTAATCTAGAATAAGTACGAGATAGTATCAAAAATAACTCTTAATCATTTAATACTAAACGCTTATATTCTTGATACTCAAATTCAAAACTTTAAAAAATATCAATAGTTTCGTGCTTCACTAACAATTTGAGCGAGGGGAAAAAACCTTTGAATTTGAATAATACACTTGCAAATACCATTTCTATTCTAACAATAAGCACATGCTCAATGAGCTTCCCTCTTATATTCCTTTCAGTCTCAGCTTTGATAGAATATATTCCATAAGCCCTTAAAAATTCCTTTACCGAATCTTCTATTCCATTTTTAATTCATCAAAAAGAAGTCTACCCTTTTGATTGTTCAACGTTCCAACCCGACCCCTCCCGCTGTAATTTATAAACAACCGGTACATGTTATTCTCTCTCTATAAAGCCTTCTCTCTCTCCTCCACTCTTTGCCTACCTTTCATGCAATTACCATTCTTCTGCTTTTACATTATGCACTCACATTTCTGTCAAAACTTTGCCTTTTTCTTCTTTTTCATCGATACCCTTTGGCCTGATTTGTAAAAGAAGTCGGTTTCCAGAGTCTGAGAGATTGAAGTTTAGCTGTTGTTGTTTAGAGCGTGTGACAATGACTACCACAGAGGTGAGAGGAGACGATATAGAGGCTCCTTTGATTGATCCTGAGAATGGTTCCAGGCCTCGTCGTATTGCTCTTTTCATTGAGCCTTCTCCTTTCTCGTGAGTTCTCTCCCCCATTGCTTGAAGACACCAATTCCTTTCCGTATTTAATTTGCTGCTAATGGTTTTGTTAGTGATTGAGTGGTACACTCCTTCTGTTCTCCTCTTACCATGTCAAAACGTGGCAGTCACAGATTTCATTTTCTTTCTCCATTCATTTTGCAGATATGTGTCTGGGTATAAAAACAGATTCCAGAATTTTATAAGATATTTAAGGGAAATGGGAGATGAGGTATGCTCATTATATTTCTGATGTTATGCTAACTAATTGGTCAGCTAAATTAGTTTATGGCAGTACCTTTAATCCCTACATTCCCACTGAAAATTAAGAAGATTGAGTTGATTTCAGTACCTTGTGATTTGATTGGAGTAATTTCTGATGGCAGTAGTAATGTTGTAGGAGCTTCATTCTCAGTTTACTATTTAGTTTGAAGAAATGTTGTGAAATGATGAACTAAAAGTAATGGTATTGGTCGTAATAGGTAATGGTTGTAACGACACACGAAGGGGTTCCGTCGGAGTTCTATGGGGCGCAGTTGATTGGATCAAGAAGGTTAGTTACTGTAATCAACCAGATTCAAGTTATAGTTTGCAGAAATCTAGTTAGTTTCGTTGTTCTATAATCGGGAATTAATGATTTAAAGCCTTTTCTTTTGTATAATTTTTCTTCCTCCTCCTCATTGCAGCTTCCCCTGTCCTTGGTATCAGAATGTGCCCCTTTCCTTGGCACTTAGTCCAAGAATAATTTCAGCAGTTTCACAGTTTAAGCCTGATATAATACATGCCTCTTCACCTGGGATTATGGTACATTTCTAATTGTTGCTATGTGAGCTATTGAGAGATGATTCCAATTTTGTCTCGAGATCGAAATGTTATTGAGTGGTAGGAGACACAATCCTGATTCATACTAACTGCATTTCAGGTTTTCGGTGCTCTTGCTATCGCGAAACTACTATCGGTTCCCATCGTGATGTCTTACCACACACATGTACCAGTGTGAGTTTGATTCTACTTTGTTTCACCTGTTGAATCCTTCATGCTCACTCTAACTATTTGCTACTTCTCTTTCATTCTACAGGTATATCCCAAGGTACACATTTAGTTGGTTGGTGAAACCTATGTGGTGGGTATTAAGTACGTAAGACGTTTTCTTTTCCCTCCTTTTTAGTCAATTTTCATCCCAAAGTTTGAGCCATTGACAGTTTTTCCTGCACTTTCCTATTAGAATTTCTTCATAGAGCAGCCGATCTCACACTGGTTCCGTCAGCTGCAATTGCTAGAGATCTCCAAGCAGAAAAGGTAACTGCAGGTAAATGTATTCATTATCATCTTGTGCTTTATTTGTTCTTGTATGTCCTACACTGACCCTGCTTCTCATTTGTCAATACTTCCAGCTAATAGGATTCGTCTATGGAACAAGGGTGTCGATTCACAAAGCTTCCACCCTCGGTATCGCTCTCACGAAATGCGATTAAGATTGAGGTCTGCTTGATCTTTATATTCTTCCTCTCTTCTCAGTTGCAGTGTAGTAATGTTTCTCATAATGCTTTATACAGCAACGGTGAACCGGAGAAACCATTGATAATCCATGTTGGACGTTTCGGAGTCGAGAAGAGCTTAGATTTCCTCAAAAGGTACCATTTATGAATTGCATGAAACATTGTTGCTGATATCTTCCTTTATAATCATTCGTGAATCTATGATTGTACAGTGTTATGGACAGGCTTCCAGGAGCAAGAATTGCTTTTATTGGGGATGGACCGTACAGGTAAATCTCAATGAATATGTGTATATTGTATTAAATGAATCAGGCAAAAATGTGATGCATTTCTTTGCAGGGGAGAGCTAGAGAAATTGTTCACAGGCATGCCTGCAGTTTTTACAGGGATGATACAAGGGGAAGAGCTCTCTCAGGCATATGCAAGTGGTGATGTGTTTGTGATGCCTTCGGAATCGGAGACGCTCGGACTGGTCGTTTTGGAGGCCATGTCTTCAGGAATCCCTGTGGTAGGTGCTCGTGCAGGAGGAATCCCGGATATAATTCCTGCAGACCAGGAGGGAAAATCTGGCTTTCTCTTCGCTCCCGGTGATATCGATGACTGCATGAGCAAACTGGTGCCCATGTTACACAAGGAGCTGAGAGAAGCCATTGGCCGAGCTGCACGTGAGGAAATGGAGAAGTACGATTGGAAAGCAGCCACGGAGACGATACGCAACGAGCAGTACAACGATGCCATTATGTTCTGGCGGAAGAAGCGAGCGGAGCTAACCGGACCTATGCAGTGGCTTGCCGGACGCCTTTTCCCGTCCCATGAAATCAAGTCGAGGTGATTTGGATGTATTATGTTAGGTTTGCTGGGTAGAATTTGAAGGAATTTAGCATGTTTACAGGGGATTGCAGAACTTGTTCAAGGCTTCAAAGAGGGCCTTGTATGTTGTATGTATGTTGTAGACTATGGAAATCTTGGAATAAAATAGAATGGTTGTATTGTATGAAACCTGAACTTTAAATATATAATATCAAAATTAGCATCAACCTTTTGTTTCTATCTTTTTAAAGTACTTTAATTTTTAATATTCTAATTTCTAATAAAACAGTTTCAATTATTTACGAAATATTTTTTTACAAGTGTTTAATTACTAACATAAACATGAGATGTTATCTCTTTAAATAATATAGCATAATTCCTGTCATCACCTTGGGTATCTTGTCATCACGTTAAGTGATATGATATGTGTCACATCAAAAATTTAATACATATAAAAATATCACGTCAATAACTTATATTGATAATTAGTCAATTAATAATTTACATCTAAAATGACTTTAAGAAAAGTGGTGTACCAAGAAGTGGATCAGCCCAAACTCAAAATTAGAGGTCTATTAAGTCCAACACCTTTGATTGTGCAAGACACCCTAAAGCAAAACCTTTTAGTCATAATTATAGGTAAGCAAAATTCAACTCAACTAAAAAAACTGAATTTTTTAATTTGACTCAATTTGAACTGGATCATAATATTTTAAAATTGATTTGACTCGAAAAAATTAAATTCTAGTCTAATTATAAAATAAAACTTAAATTATTCAAAAAAAAGTCAACAGAACCCTAATAGCTGTGTGTTTGTTCTGGAGTTTAGAAGCTGGCGTTCGACGATATTCAAGAGGATCATTTCTTTTTCCTGTAAGTTGCACAGGGAAAGAACTTTGGCTACTTTATTCTAATTTTCAATCAAATCCCCTCAGCTCCCTTAAGCACTTGGCCTCTGTTTGCGCATTTAGATTCACTTAAGATATGCAAATATAAGAAATTGTGATTAAGAGCGAACATTTGATCGAGTCGAGTCAAAAAATTGAATTATTTGAATTGACAGATCTTATTTATAACTCTAACTTTATTTTAAAAATATACAATTCGTCAAGTTGAGCTATTAGAATTTATGTTTAAATATAATTTTAAATATTCATAATGTTATGATACTATTTTATTCCAATTTAAACAGTTTTCTATAATTATATACAGTATGCATTATATATATATATATATATAGAGAGAGAGAGAGAGAGAGGTTCAAAAGATTCTTAACCATTTTACAATAAATGAAATAATAATTATCGTTTTAACCGCTTAAGTTGTTTAATATAAAGAGTAGAAAATTGTCGGAAGTTATGTGCTTCTACTAACTTTTAAAAAAGTTAGAAATTATGTTGGCAGAAACCATGGAATTTGTCACCCTAAACTATGCATGCATGGTGATAACAGAGTTGGAAACTTTAGGGTTTAATATAAATAGGGTTGTGGTTGGCTTTGCAGAAAAAGGTTTTGCGAAATTCAGAAATTCACCAGCTAAGCACTAACAGAAGATGCCAGTGGAACTTAAAGAATGGAATAAAGAAGGAGAATAAAAATGCAAAAGCATCTCTGTACCAAAGGTCATATACCCTTAAGCTTTCTGCCATTTTTTTTTATTCTTTTTTTCATATATATTTTTGCTTTCTGCCAAAGAGAAAAAGGAAAAGAGGAATAAAAATCCAGAACAATTAAACGATTGATATCTGAAGAGAAAAGGAAAAGAAACGTTCTTGGGAAGATAAGAATCCATTTGTTTTTGGATACAAGTCAATCCATGAGAGACGAATATGAACAACTCCAATTAGAAAAACAAGTGTTTTTCATCTTGCTCGCCAACCAAAATTTTCTTTCAAGTGGTGAGTTTGAAAGCCTGTAGCCAATGAGTTCTACGGCTGCTGCTAACCAGAAAGAAGAGTTCAAATTGAAGGACACGAAGCCGCAGCTAGGGGAACGATGGCCCCATGGCGGAATCCGCGGCGGAGGTGGTTGGATTAGCAGTGAAAGTGCAACAAGCACATATGACCTTGTTGAACAAATGTTTACCTTTACGTAAGGGTTGTTAAAGCCAAAGATCTGCCTACTAATCCGGTTACCGGAACCATCGATCCTTACGTCGAAGTGAAGCTGGGGAATTATAAAGGGAAAACACAGCATTTCGAGAAGAAACCGAACCCGGAATGGCACCAAGTGTTTGCATTCTCCAAGGACAAGATTCAGTCTTCGGTCCTAGAGGTGTTTATTAGAGACAGAGAGATGGTTGGTAGAGACGATTACATAGGGAGGGTGATCTTCGACATGAATGAAGTGCCTGCAAGGGTTCCACCTGATAGCCCTTTAGAACCGCAATGGTATCGGTTAGAAGACCGTCGAGGCGAGAGCAAGGTGAAAGGCGAGGTTATGCTTGCAGTCTGGATGGGAACACAAGCTGATGAAGCATTTCAGGAAACATGACATACAGATGCTAGCTCTGTTCAAGGAGAGGGTGTTTTCAATATCCGATTGAAGGTTTACGCCTCCCCGAAGCTATGGTACCTTAGAGTAAACGTTATTGAAGCTTAGGATCTTGAGCCACATGATAAAAGCCAATTACCACAGGCTTTCGTTAAGGCTCAAGTTGGAAATCAAATACTCAAAACCAAGTTATGTCCCGAGAAGAATATAAATCCCATGTGGAATGAAGATTTGATATTAGTAGCAGCCGAGCCTTTCGAGGAAAAACTGTATCTAACAGTTGAAAATAAGGTGTCTGATGCAAAAGATGAAGTTATAGGGAGGTTAATCTTGCCCCTTAACATCTTCGAGAGACGGTTGGATCATCGGGTTGTTCATTCGAAATGGTTCAATCTCGAAAAGTTCGGATTCGGTGCGCTGGAGGGTGACAAGAGGCATGAACTCAAATTTTCAACTAGGATTCACCTTAGAGTCTGCCTTGAAGGAGATTACCATGTGCTGGATGAATCAACCATGTATATAAGTGACCAAAGGCCAACTGCTAGGCAGCTTTGGAAGAACCCGATCGCAATCCTGGAAGTGGGCATCTTAAGTGCTCAAGGTCATCAACCGATGAAAACCAAAGACGGTAAAGGAACCACATATGCTTATTGTGTGGCAAAATACGGGCAGAAATGGGTGAGGACTCGAACTATAATCGAAAGCTTCAATCTTAAATGGAATGAGCAATATACTTGGGAGGTCTACGATCCTTGCACGGTTATCACATTGGGAGTTTTTGACAACTGCCACTTGGGTGGAAGTGAGAAACCAGCTTCAGGAAGTGGAGGTAAAAACGATTCTCGAATCGGGAAGGTAAGAATTCAACTATCAACACTCGAAACAGATTAGATTTATACGCACTCGTACCCTCTTCTCGTTCTACAACCATCCGGATTGAAGAAAATGGGGGAGCTTCAGCTAGCAGTTCGATTCACATGCCTCTCTCTTGCTAATATGATCTACCTCTATTGGCAGCCCTTGCTTCCAAAAATGCATTACTTGCATCCTTTCACTGTGAACCAGTTAGATAGCCTAAGATATCAGGATTGTTGCGGTGAGGCTCGGACAAGCTGAACCGCCACTTCGGAAAGAGGTCGTGGAGTATATGTTGGACGTGGATTCCCACATGTGGAGCATGAGAAGAAGCAAAGCTAATTTCTTCAAAATTGTGTCACTTTTTTCTGGTTTGATTGCCATAAGCAAGTGGCTTGGTGAGGTTTGCTACTGGAAGAACCCTGTCACTACAATTCTAGTACATTTTCTGTTTTTCATATTGATATGCTACCCTGAATTAATCCTCCCCACCATGTTCCTATACATGTTTCTCATCGGGATTTGGAATTACCGATACCGGGCGAGGCATCCTCCTCACATGGATACCAACCTTTCATGGGCCGAAGTAGTTAACCCCGACGAACTCAACGAAGAGTTCGATACTTTCCCAACATCGAAACCTCAGGATGTTGTGAGGATGAGATATGACAGGCTTAGAAGTGTGGCAGGAAGAATCCAGACAGTGGTGGGAGACATGCCAACTCAGGGTGAGAGATTTCTGGCTCTACTCAGTTGGAGAGACCCCAGGGCAACCAGCCTATTCGTTGTATTTTGCCTAGTTGCATCACTGACACTGTATGTGACACCATTTAAGATAATAGCTCTGGTTGCAGGCTTATTCTGGCTCCGCCATCCCAGATTCCCAAGCAATTTCTTCCGCAGATTGCCGTCTCTAGCTGATAGCATGCTGTGAAAAATAGTTGCAAGCAATGCATCACCTCCACTGATATATACTTTTTATTCCCTTTTGAATTTCTTTCATTGTCCTTCCAATAATCTTAAATCAAGTGATATGTTGTACTGGATTTGTTTGTCATGCATTTCGTCTCCTTATTCATTTTATTTACAAATTATGTCAGCTGCAGTACAAATCAAACACTTACATTACTTCCAACATCATATCCCAAAACATCTTTCAAATCTTACAAAATGATATTACTCCCAAGACCATACAAGTTTACTGTTTAAGGTTTAATGTTCATACACTTTTATATATATAATTAGAATGTTTTTCATGTCTCTTATAATATTTTTATCGATCATAATAAATATTCTTAACATATATCTTTAAATTTTTTTCATCTAAAATTTTTATCGTAAATTACTATATTCTTATTTTGTGATTTATTCAGTTCGTTTTCCATTAACTCGTCTGCTTGGCAAGAGAAAGATGTGAAAATTAATGATTGAAATAAAGGAGAATAAAAATGCAAAAGCATCTTTGTAGCAAAGCTCATATACCCTTAGGGTGCGTTTGGTTCACGGAATGTAAGATTACCGGTGGGAATAAAAGATTACCAGGGAATAGGATTACTGAGAATATTATATTACTGTGTTTGGTTGGTTTGGCAGGAATGTAAGATTACCGTGTTTGGTTGAAGGAATAAAAGATTAATGGAATGTATATTTTACCAAATTGTCCTTGTTCTATATTTTTAACAAGTAAAATTCTAAATATTTAAATAAAAATTATTTATATAAAAATTTTATCTGTTGATAATATATTATTTGAGTATTTAAATATATCATGTATTATTTTAATTTTAATTAATATTAAATTTTACATAATTTATGGTAAAAATATATTAATGTTTACATTGTGGTTGCGTTGGAGACGACTTTGTTGTCATGCTTGCCCTCCAAGGAGCTTCAAGCTATTGATCGTTCTCCCCACCCTTCTCATCAGAGTCAGTAGCTCTCACCCTCTCCTTAATTCCCAAAGCATTTCCATTTATATATATATATATATAGATGATCTGTCATGTTCCTTCTGTGATAGTCTTTTGATACTTGTTCTTATTCTGATGTTTGGTTCCATATTTTATCATTGTTCAGAATCAGATAGATGTACTTGAATGAATGCATTAACTTACTAACGTAGTACCCAGAAAGTTCAGATAAATTTAGTTAATATAAGCTTTTTGGATCAAATCCTTGTGTTCTAAAATGGTGTTTTTATTTGCAATTGCCATAGTTGATGTGGAGAGGCATGCTAGAGATTTCATGGAGGCTGCCAAGAAGTTTCAGTTATACTTCCTTGGCTTGCAACGTGAGGATCAACCAACCAAAGCTGAAATGCTCAGAAAAGTAAACCCAACAACTTTTATTGTAGATGATTGCGGTGTATGATTAAGCCACTCCAAAGAAGCTCAATTTAACTTGTTTCTTGTTCTAACAGGAGATTGCAACAGTGGAAGAAGAATTGAAAATGAAGTCCGAGATCATCAAGAATCAGGAGAGACTGATCCAAGGATGGAGAAAGGATTTGAGTGACCAACTGGTTAAACATAATACTGAATTGGAGAGAGTATAGCCGAGTAGAATTAAGCATTAATGATATGCTAATCTCTTGGATTATAGTTCGTTTGAGATTGATCCAACCTAGGGTCTAGCTTCACAACCAGTTGTGTTATTGTTTGATAGTGACAATTGCATTATATTTGCTGCTTGTGTAACTGAAAAAAAGTACAATTAATACAATCTCTTTATATACTAAATTTAGTCATTTGATTCATACTTACTTAACCTGATTAGTATCGCAACAAATGTTAAAACATAGAGAATTTAATAATAATTCATAGACAGAAACAAGGAAAAACAATTTTGACATATTAAAAGCGGAGCTTGGAAACTTGTTGCAGTCTCCATCAATGACAGAAACAAGAAACCAATTGCAAAAATACATATACCATCTCCTTGTCATAAAAGGGAAAGCCCTGCATTCGCCTAAGAGCATTGGTAGCGGAGCTAACATCCTCGAAAATAACCCAATCTTGACCTTTGTGTTTCAGCGTCTTCAATGCTAACACATCCAGTATCTTTCCGAATTGTGAGAACACAACGTGCAACGACTTCTTCAACTCTGCAATCATCACTCGAGAAAAAAAATGAAATCAAGGAAAAGAAAAGGATGTAAGCGTTTTTTAAGTTTGTCGTCGAGACCAGTTTGCACTTGATTTCCTGTCTGGGATGAACCATTTACCTTTGCCAAATCTTGGACCGTCTCAAGGACGGTGGGGCCGGCAGCCATCCCAAGACTAGCAGGAGCAGCAGCTTCTCCAGGGTTAATAAGCCCAGTAACCTTGGCAACTTTTTTGGCGAGACTGGAAGGATCTGCACCCTCCAATTTATCAAAAATCATACCATCCTGACAGAAACAATCAAATGGCCAACCTTATTTATCTTTCAAGAGTGTTTAAATAGAAAAATCGAATATTAACCAAACCTAGACTTCAAGCAAATTATCAAAGGGCGATATTAAAGGAAGAACATCCACACAATTGGATAGTCCAGCCTTATCAATATGAATATTTATTGCCTTTATTTAAGTTGGAAAAATGTGTTCCTGGGCAAGTTTAGTTAAATTCACTTCTCTACATTTTGAGGGAAATGATTGAATGAATCTAAAAAGAGAAAATCTTCATGTGTGTGTTCAGTGAAATACTCTTAGCCTAGGATTGTCAAATGCAATAACAAGCAGCTAATGATTATATTCTGCAAGAAAACAAGTAATCAAGTAATTGGATTGACTTAGCAACTAGCATTCAAACATATACATTCATGGATTAAATCAACTTCAGTGTGAATATATATATTCAATGGTCACTAGCTCTAAATATATGGAAAAACATAGTAAATACTGAACGTACCTGTGTCGACACATATACATAACCAACACCCACAACATGATCAATGAATAACCGTTAATTGACTTAATCAATGATCAAACAACAAGCTTATCAACAGATGAAGGTTAAAATGCTCGCTCGACCTCAAATCTTTAAGCTGTTCCCGCTGGTATATTTAGCCGCATGCCTAATGCTTTACTTCGATCGAAATTCAAGTCAGGGTTTACCTCGATAAGTGATAATGGTTTCCTACCTGAAAAAATGTTAAAGGGTTAGCACAGAGATCTTTCAATTCTTCCTTGGAAAAAATTAACCGAAGTTTATTGGTTAGTTATATTGTAGGTCAATTCTCTGTACCTATGTTACTAAGACCGTGTCCAACACATGTCAGACACATTTTCGGATATGGATATGAAGACAAAATAAACGAAAAACTCTTGGAAAAAATATGAACATGCACATACTCGTATCCAACACTCACACACGTGTCCAAGTTACATAGCTACGTACACATAGATATAGTGGTACCGAAAGCTATGCTGTTGGCACCCAACATTCGTCTTGAAATGCTCATTTTCAACATATGGATACGGAGATATGACCTCCAGGGATTCTCTAGAAAAACTTAGAAAAATCTAATCATATCAAGACCTAACACACGCTTACATCCTATTAATATATAAAAACCTAACCATTATCCCTATCTAACACTTGCACTCAAATCCTAATAATATAGACTGAACTGAAACTGGTGTGGAATTGATCAAACTCTAAACAAGAAAAAAATATGAATAAAAGAAGAGAGTTTGCAACACCTGAACCGGCCTATCTCCACTGTTAGTGACTCTGAGGCTTACTGCTCTCCTCCCGGAATTAAGTGTAATCGTCCCACCTTTTGGGATCACTTCATCGGGAACAGTTTTATCATCCATTTCGGGTTCCTCATTAGAAGGCACTGCATTATCAATATTTTTTTAGTTCCCACTGGGATACTTCATATTCACAAGCTGGACCAGTTCCAAGTTCTAACTAATCTGCATAATATACTAAATCTGCATTGTTGATTTTGACAGAAAAAAAGAGTTCACAATATGAGCCAAGAAAAATCTGGAACAATGGCTCTTCAGGCATGTATTGCTCCAATTCTTTATGTTTCTTAATGTGTCCATAACAACACTCATGTCCAACACATGAATGAGGATATGACCTCCAAATATATGAAAATTTTCAGGAAAAGTCTAACCATATCCGTGTCGAATATATACCCTTATCCTGCACTGACATGACATGATTAGTTTTTTTAAAGTCTTTACAAGTATTTGAATGATCCTTAGAGGTCAGATCTCCACAACAATGTTTGGGACCTGATTACTTCCACAAAAATGAAGATTAAAAAAACATAACACTTAGGATATAAAACATGAGAATTGCAAAAGGAAAAATCAATTCCATTTATGATTATTTAAAGCATAGTTACCTGAACAGAATCCAATAAATATGGCACCGATGAAAAAACCTGCCTCCTGTTTATACATCAATTGAAATTACTATTCGTTTCTACAAAATAATATATATATATATATCATGTGTTCAAAGCAAAACATTGTCGATGCTTATGTTACTCAGATATCGAAGCGAGTGTTGGATTCGGGTATGTGTCCCACACATGTATATTTAAGTCTTTCTAGTTTTTTCCATGTATTTGAAATGTCATTTTAGGATTGCATCTCCATATCCATGTCTCAGAATGTATCAGATAGTAGTATTGGACACCAATAGTTCAAGAGAAATGAAGAATCCAAGCAAACTGGTTGCATACCTTCCCAAAAGTTGTTTGCCAACGTCCATCAATTCAGCCACACTCTTGTCACCATCACGAACAAACTCGAGAATCTATGGTGGAAAAAACATATCAAAAGGGATGTGAACTTCGGATTTTCCTTAAACTTCTTTAAGAAAAAATCAAAAAGGGAAAACTGGTACACAGCAAATTACAGGCATGTGATTGACTTAGCTCTGAAAACCAATAACTCTATTTATGAACAATTTCGAACAAAATCCTAAATTATCTACTCCGCTTTACGAAGATGTATGGCTTTGGCTCTTCATTTTTTCTTGAAGTATATGTATTTGGGAAATATATCAGACACTTATCTGGATGTGTATAGAATATGATCCTCCAAAGATCCTAAAATACAAGAAAATATTAGAACAAATTGAACGTACACATGTTGCAAAAAAATCATAACTTGACACTCACATCTGTGTTTAAATAACATAGCTACTAAGAAACAATGAAATTGGATATCCTGAAGCATGAGAATACCAATTGCATAAAAACACACATAATTAAAAAAAATACACAAATAGACCCGTTCATGGAAAAACTCAACAGAATCGGGCAATAAATCATCAGGTTGGAAAAACTCGCATAATCAGCATACAATATCCACAAATTTCAATCATTCCTAGTATATCTAGACTCTTCAGTTTTCCTGAAGAACTTGTGTCCGACATCTATGTCAAACACATACCCGAACATGAGTATGAGGGCATGATATTTCATATATAAGAAAACACTTGGTTTGAACATACCCTTATCAAACATATACTAATACCTGTATCCAACACCCATCCCAAGTTCGGATAACAAATTAGGAATCAAATATATACCAGTATCCAACACTTATCCCAAGTCTGGATAACAAATTGACATTGCCATATATATACATTATACACAAAATCGCAGAGTGTAGGAATCACCTGAGTGGCAATGAGAGCAACGGCTTCAGTATAACTTGTGCCTAAGCCCATTAGTCAGGGCGCTTTTGGGCAAGGAACCCTGCATTATGAAGCTTAAAAAGGGAATAGAAGAGGAACCCTATGGTAGTGAGCGTTGGGAAAATCAATGGAGAGATGGGAAAAGACTTTGTCCATTTGCTTTGAAGCCTCACACCAAGAAGCCCAGAAGTGAAGGATAAGCGGTGCACCACTCTGGGTTCTTTCATAACCAAGAAATATGTCGAAAATAAAAACTGAAATATGAACGCCAGAAGCAAATATCTAAACTAAATCGAAGAAGAAGAAAATTTCAGCAGAACGAAGGGGAGGGGAGAAGGCTATTTTAGACAACGGGGACGGGAATGAGTAAATACCTAAGGGAGAGGAGGGATAAACATTCCCGGGAATGAAGTAAAAAAAATTCCTGTTTGTATTAATTTTTTCCTGGCACTTGGTAATATAGTCTATCCAAACATGGGTATATTCATCCGGGAAAACAACATTCCTCCCAGGAAATAAATATACCGTGAACCAAACGGGACCTTAAGTTTTCAGCTTTGCTTTTGCTTTTATTCTTTCCTTGTATACATTTTTGCTTTTAAGGATAAATTATAAATTCTACAATAAAAGTAAACTTGTTTGACGAATTTTATAATTTACTCTTACTTTAATTAATCAAGGTAAATGTTGAGATTCCAATCCACATCAAGCTGGATAATATAAATACCATTAATCATTCGATTAATTAATGTTATCAGTTATCGCAATACTTTATACTTTTATAATTCATTAATTAATTAACATGGGTTGATTCAAGTGATAAACAGTTTGATATTGTTTAAGCATTGTCTCAAGTTCAAGTCTTTGCAATATGCAGAAAATTTTTGTTATGAGACCCACCCTCCAAAACCATGTGTACGACTAGAATATGTTTTCAAAGTTGCAGCTCAAATCAAATTAAAGTATTAAATAAAATTCAAGAAGGATGAATCCCAATATATATATAAACACTACAAGTTAAATACGCTTTATTATTTGCTTTTGCAGATCGACAAAATTTTAGCCAAGTCGTGAAAGCTTAAAGGCACTTGTTTTGAGCCTTGTATTAAAATGCTAAAAAGGTTATCTTTGTCTGCCCAAGTGGAATTAAAGATGTTTTTTTTCCTTAACATTAAAGCAGCAAATGGTTAAAAGATCTCTTTAACAGTTAACAGCGTATCTGAAACCTGAAGCCCCAAGTTCAGAGATTAAAGAGAAAAGAAACTTTCTTGGGAAGATGATAAATCCTTTGTTATAATAATAAAAAGAAGTATTGTCGGCTAGTAATGTGTTTTTGACTAAAATTGATTTTTCATTGCAAAATAACAAATTCATGGATGAAAAAGCATGTGAAATTTAATGGTATCCGAGTCCCTTACCAACGCCAATGCAAATGAATCCATGTAAGTGGATTGGGGTGGTTCCCAGGGGCTATGATCCCAGTACCTTGCAGAAGAAGTTATACCGTAAAGTTATAAGCTACTCTCATTTCTTGTCTGCAAATTAAGCCGGTGGAGTTCAGTTCCGGTCTAGTTGAACACATGTAATGGTTTACGAGGGAAAACGGTGACGAACACCTCATTTTATGTAGATTAATTGATTATTTAAAAGGTGACGAACACATTGGGTTCTGAGTTTTGTATTTCCCTTGTGGGATTATTTTTCAGTTACCTTTTGACTCTAGAGGCAAAAGTTTGCATGTTTAGATAAAAGGAGAAGAAAAGAAAAAAAAAAACATGATTTTTATCTCTGACTGAAAATGTAGATTCCTTCAATAAAGAATAACCCTTGCTAATGGCCGAAATAATCATTGCTTCAGCCTTCTCAACATAATTGTGAAAAAGCAATGTTATAGCGAAAATATTTCAGAAAGGAAAAAAAATGATTAGATGATCATGTGAATCAAAGAAGTGCTACCACATAAATTTGAAGATCCCAAGTCACAGATGGAGTCATTTCAGGCTCAGGGGCTATACTGCAATCTGCAGAATTCATAATTACAAGGCTTGCTTCAAATTTGTTTTGATTCTTGTCCTATATGGATTAATTCATGACAACTGAGCCTAGTAGTAGTTCTTGTTGTACCTCGGTTGAAAGGTTCTCCGCACATCAATTCCGTATTAGAAGGTTTTTGGAAGACTTCAACCACTAAATCTTTTTCGCTTCGAACATTTTTAAAGATATAAAAAGAACGTCTTCAAAAAAACTGATTTCAAATGTTTAACATCTTTTGAGAGATCGTTTCTTCTTTGACATAATCTCTTTCTAACTTACGTGATTTATTGAAATCAAATTTATTATCACTTGATAATATTCACCTAGTTTACATCTACTGTTATTTATGATTATCCTATGTCTAACACTAGTTTCAAAAGCCATTATGATCTATATATATGAAACTATCTCATCTTCGTTTACTTCTCTGTTACTTCTTCGTGAAGACAAAAAATATTAACACTCGTCAATGACTTTCCTCACCACACCATATGCGACTCTTTACCCAAATCAAAAAGAACGAATTGCCAATAATTATCGTAACTTATTTGGTCTCATCAATAATTTTCAACATGTCAAATGCCACGAGTGACATACTCTTACAGCATTTATAGCATACATATACTATGTTCAAATTGGAAGCATGTGTAAATTATTTTATGTTTCATTTTTCTGGTAATACAGAACAGGAGAACGGAAAGACTCAAAATGTTTTAAGAACATGGAAGAAAGGCAACAATTTCAGAATGCTTTTGTTTCATCTAAACCAACCAGCAAAATACAATGGCATGTGTGGTTACATAGCAAGTGCAGCAGAATTAACAACGTTAAACCAAAGAAAACAACATATGGATCTCGAATTCAGTACAACCTCAGTAAGGTCCTGGCAATAGAATGTGCATGGCTTGCCCTGGTTTTGCCCGACCCGCCTCTCCGGCTGCCGTTCGGTGCCATGTAAAACCTTAACAGTCCATTGTCAATGTTATTTGCTGAATATCTTGAACTCCTGTTCCTTTCCCATACAAACTCATTTGTTTTCTTCCTGCTCTGCCCAGTTGGCTCGACATCACAGCTCTTCCTAGCACTGCTAAACAATCCTGCACCGAAACTGCTCGAATTCCTCCAGCTTACGCTGCTGTTGCTCCTCAATACCTTCGGATTAAACCCACCTCTCACATCTCCATTCCTATCCCCTCTAAACTCAGGCCAAGATTCCGAATACGACCTCTCCACGCCATTACCTCTACTATACCTATCTTCATCCTCATCTTTGTTAACACTCTTCCTGTGAATAAACCCCCAAATGCTCCAAGCTTTACTCCATCTCCGAGACTTCTTCGACGACTCTTTTTGTTCCCCGTTACCAATCACAGATGCATTGTCTCTTAAACCAATCTCAAAAGTGTCTGAATAATTATCTCTCAAAGAGTTTGAGTTTGAATCCCTATCCGGCATGACAAGTTTAGGTCCATGGAAGTAATCAACAGTTGCAGATGAAACATTTGTGTTCGAAACCGGCTTCATTTCATCCATCTCTGCTACTACAGCAGCTGCAGTCTTCCTACAAGAACTGGACCTATCAAGACTTTTTCTTCTCCGAGAATCGGAATAATAATCCCTAATCTGAGCCGACCCTCCGGGAAGCGATTCGTCCTCATTGATGGAATTCATAGCAGTTGGATCATCCTCCACGGGGATCTGAGTATCGGACCTGATAACATGGGGAACAGGAGCATTTTCCACAAGGGAAACCATTGTGGGCATCCTTGGAAACATTCTCCCAAGCATATATCCATCCCAGGAAGCTCTGGGTTCATCGAAAGAATACCTCGGATCATCAAATGACATCCTTGCTGCATCAAATGACATCCTTGCTGCATCAAGGGAAAACCTTGGATCTGTATCACAAGACCTTCTGCCGAACCCGTAATCGGCGATTTCCGACTGGGTTTCTCTGTATTGTCTCCCTAAGGGCTTCTCCACTGGCAATCTCACCGACCCACATCTACTCTTTTTAAGCTTCTGTTTCTGCCTCCATTTTTGTAATTTCTTGCTGAAAACTGAAGCGGCTGACCAGAAACTCCCGGCAATCTCTTTGAAATCTCGGCCAGAAGCCTTCTTCGTTTGCGAATCAAGATCTATATGGTCCTTCATGGGCTTTAGCTCCTCTTCTTGACATGGTTCCTCTTCGTATTCTTCCACAATTTCTTCAACTTTCTCTTCTATTAAATTCGCAGTAGGAGCGGTCACATTTGGTGGTTGTTCTTCTATGATCTCAATGTCCTCTTCTTCGCGATCGGTTTCACTCTTACTCTGGTCTTCTTCTTTGCTTTCAAAAACAGGGTCTTGAACAACACTCGAAGAAGAAGCCGAATTTCGAGGTTCCGCTTCAGCAAACCCAGAAAGCCTTCCGTTTGCGGTTGCTTCTTGATGAAAGAGTGACCAAAGCGTATTTCGAGCCCTAACGTCGCAAGATTTCCTCTGAGGCTCAAAAACCCCGGAGAAGCCCTCGTTTTTCGAGGCCGAGAACGATTTCGTTCGCCGGAGCTCGGGGAAAAACCCAGGTCTCGTACCACCTCCTCCAGAAGGCTTGAATATGGCTTTAAGTGCAGCGGTGGCGGTGGAAGTAGTGGCGGCGATGGGAGGTTTACGAGAAGAAGAAGCGGCAGCAGAAGATGAAGGCTCGAGAACAGCGAGGCGTTCGCAGAGGCATGAGGGACAAAAGCCAGTGAACTGCTCTCGAGGGTGGCGGTCACAGGAGGTGGAAGGACGGTGGGGCTGAGGCGGTGGTAGCCCAGGAAGTGGTGGCTCCACGTTGGGATTCATAACCGGTAGTAGTATGAGAAGAGCAGTCTGCTCATATTAGTAAGCTTCAGCGAAAGAAAAATAATAAAATTAAAATGTGAGGATAATTAGTTTCGATAAGCCTTCTCAAAAACTGTTTTGTTCCAACAGACAGTGAGAAGAAAGAAAGAGAAAAACAGAATGATGAAGCAACGGAAAATATAACAATTACAAAATAATTAAGGAAAATCACACAAATACATAAATATTATATAATACTAAAAGTATAAATATTTCTGATAAATAAAAGTGTTGATTCAAGTAACAAATAGTTTAATATTGTTTAAGTGTCTTAATTCGGAATCTTATGTATTACAATTTTTTTTGAGAAATTCACCTATAATCCGAATTAATCAAGACAAATTCTAATAACTTGAGAGAGTAATGAAAAAATTTTGTCTCATAAATATATAAAATCATTATTTATTGTTTTTATTAGTAAAGAAAATAAATTGAAAATTAAGTTTATGGAAAACGGTTATTATTTTAGAAGGGAAAAAACAGTGTTCTTATTTTTATAAAAAATAGTTCTAAACTATTCAAAAAGCTATAGTTCTAAAATTTTAATTTTTAATATTCTAATATAAATTTATTTTAAAATAAATATCAATTGACATCCAATCTCCCATGTGGCTCCGCCCATGCACACCAATGTATGACTTGTACATGGTGGTATCATTTACTCATAATAGGATTTATCATCTTTTTAAAAAGTTAATATATGAATATATAATTTTTTTTAATATTATTTACAGAAGTATTATTTAGTCACGTAGAATTAAAACGTGTTTTATCAATTGTGATTTAGAAAATATGTTTGGCAAAATGTATCTTTATCGTACATGATATATTAATTAGTAAATGTTATAAAAAATTGATTTACCTAAAATATATATTTGATCAAGCACTCTTTTTGGTGTGGGGGGGGGGGGGTAAAGAAACGACTAAAGCACTTCTCAAACTGCCATAGAAACCTGCAGGTCTTCTTCGAGCAAAGCAGCTACATCACCTGGCGCGACCTGGAACTTAAAACATCCATACGTATCCATTCCTGCCAACTTTACCATACCGTCCGCAACACATGTTGGAAGCTTACCTCCTTTGAAAAATAACTATTTTAATAAAAATTAAATTATGTCGTTGTTTGAACTATCATTCAAAACTTTAGAAGATCATAATTTTGTTAGATGTCCAGTTGAAAGAATTTTTAATTAAATTATTTATGTAACTTTTTTAGATCTTTGCACTGAGAAGATGTCTTATCACTATTTTCGTCACGAAGAAACTCATTGAAAATTCGGCTATTTTTTTAATCCTTAAAACAATTTTGTTCATCTCGTGGAAATTTTGAATTTATTTCATTCACAAATAAAAGATTATTAGCGTTTTTAACATTATTCCATTAATAAAATTATTTTTTGTGATTTTATGTATTGATATAACAATAATTTTATTTATTAATATGTATGTTTTTTTTAAATCGATCCTTATTCTTTATTAAATTTAATTAATATTATAATTAATATATATAACAACACATCTATTATGTTTTTTAATTTAATATTATAATTATATTCATCTTCCAGAAAAATTATTATTTAATTTAGAGTGACACATGATTAAAGGCAATTATAAACACTTTATAAATTGCTTCTTCTTTTTTTACAATAAGATGAATTAATATTAATTTGGGGTACCTAGGGCTTTGGATTTTCAAAGATTCCTGTGGAAAAAGAAAAAGAAAAAAGCAAAAGCAAACCCACGCCGTCACTAGAGGGAGAGATCTTCTCCATCACAGTTCGCTATCCTGCTTTGCCTCTCTCTCTCTCTCTCAAAAAAAATAAATATTTTTTAATTTTTTAAATTAATCATTGATTTTTAAATCTATTAATCTATTAATTCATATAAAAAATTATAGAGACAAGGGTAGTCTTTCTAACTTAATTTGTTATATTTGTAAATACTAGATTCAAATATCTGATTTTACTTAATAAATCTAGTACTTCAATCTACTAGATCAAATGATCGTGGATAATAATTTATTAATTTAAATGGTGTTGTGTGTCCCCAAATAAGTTAAAATGGTTTTCACATTTGGATTTATTTATTTATTTATGATATGCAGATTCAGACATTGTCTAACTCAAAATCTCTCCTATCAGTATCGGACTCTGCTCTGCATCCTCACCACCAACTTTCTCTAACCAAAACCCTTCTCTTTACCTTTTTTTTCCTGCCTTGGTTTATTTCCTATACTAGTGCTATATTACCTAAGGTGACGTCGTTTCTTTCTTTTTCTTATATTTTTTTTTAGAAAATGAATTGCTTTTTTTAATAATAATAAAATGATAGATTTGCATATTACATACCAATACAGCATCTGCATGCATGCCCTGCTCGACTGTTCCTTTCTCATAAAATATGGAAACTTGCTTCTCCTTTCTCTTTCATTAACAAAACTACATGTAGTATTTATTTTCCTTCATTAGACTAAAAAGTTTAAATTCATCACTATAAAATACTTTTTCCTGTTATTGAGAATCATATTGATATTCTTTAATATTTTTTTAGAGGTTTAAGAATCGTTTTTTTACGTCTGTAGTAGACTCAATTTATCATTTCGTCCTTATCGTTTTTTCTTATCAATTTAACCTTTAAAGTTGTTTAATTGTATCATTTTATACCATATCCTTAATTTAAAATCCAAATTGATAAACCTAAACTATAACCTCATAAACTTTAAACCCTAAACCTTAATCTTTAACTTAAAACATTTAATTTAGGGTTATAAGTGAGTGGTAGGATATAGAATGATGCAATTGAGCATCTCAAGAGTTAAACTGATACGAAAATACGATATGTGTGAAAATGATAAATTGAGTCTACTATAAGGGCATAAATGACAATTTTACCTTTTTTTAAATAATCTGAGATTATTACAAAATATTTCTTTATTAATTTATAGCACACCCCGCGCAAACATAATTGTTCGAATTCAAAACCTCCGAAAATAACATCAATTATTTTTATCTTTGAGATCACTCAATAAAATTCTTTAATAATAAAGATATATTGTATCTGTCATATGAAATTCTATCAAAACATCGCGAGATTTATAAAATTAAAAAATATTTTTGAGAGATGTCTTATGCACAAACACGAGCATATTTATATATGAGATAGATCGTGGTATCTAAGATGACGGCACATTCAGATATATATTTTGGGACCAAGTAAAAAAATGGGATTAAAATACACATTGTCATTGTATTTATTTAATACTATATAAATATTTATTTTATAATATAAAAATAAAATTAATTATAAACTAAATAAATTTTAAATTAAATCAAATAATTATGAGAGTAAGTAAATAAAGCTGCAAATATTTATTTTGTAAAAGACAATGAGAGAGGCAGACGACACGTGTCCGCGTAGGGATCGCATAGAACGTGCAGCGTATGGGATGAGAGACAACGTAGAAATTAAAGAGTAGAGAAAATTTATGATTTTGGAGAAATAAGATAGATTTGGGTAGCGCGTGAGACGGACGTTTCAATCCCTCAAAGCCCAAAAGGGCCCACGCGAGTAGGGCCACTATTGTGCTCCATGTCTCATGATATCAGATATCACCATCCCATTAAATTATGGTGTTAAAAAATATACGAATCAGGCGATTCAAAAATTTATTATTATTCAAGGTTATAGATTCTAACATCACATGTGTAAATACATGAATATGAATTGTAAAATATTTTAGAATTATTAAATAAATAATACATTATATTCATCTCAAATTTATCAAAAAAAAAAATTTAGGTCGTCAACTTTTTAATCCTTTTAAAAATTAATTTTCTAAAAAAATCGAAAATTATGAGTCGAGTATTTGAGCCTTTTAAGTTACACGCGTCAAATGACTATCCAGTTCAGTTGGTAGAGCACAATGTTCTTAACCTTGAGGTCGTGGGATCAAGTTCCATGGAGGGTATTTCATAATTCGGAGGTCTCTTACGGAAGTTGCTCTCAACCTGGTGTTGGAGGTAGCCTATTATCTTACCTCCCATTACCCCATATATATGGAAAAAAGGAACACCAATTTAAGTTACACGCGTCAAGGTCGAACACTAGTCAAAATATTAGTTTGAGTCGAGTACTCAAAAACTTAATTCTTTAATTTGGTTTTTAATTAAATATTTAGATTAAATTATTTTATATTTAACTATTCACTATATTAGCACAAACCAAATGATAAAGGAATTTGTTATCTCTTAATATCTTGAGTTCGCGCATCACGTATGTACACTTACATATGAATATTTAAACATATATTACTTTATATTTATTCATATTTATAACAAAAACATTTAATTTATATTAAGATTAAATATTTAATTTAGTTTATTTAAATAGGTACATGTAATTAATCAATTTGTTCTTGCTTAAATCGATAATTAAATCAAATTAACCACCTAAATCAAATAAATTAAATTAATCATGTGTGTGTATATATATATTATTTAATAAAACATTTACCTCTATGTACATTCACGAGTTGAGACACATATTATATTTTTCTTAGTATTCAAAATAGCAGGTTCTCGCATCTTTGAATACTCGAAAATACATGTACATCACATGATTATAAATACTCATGTATTGAAATGATTGAAAGCTATAATTTGAATATTTTTTAATCTCCAATGTCTTAATTATTTTCAGGGTAGAATACACAAGTGGTTACTTTTATTTTTAATTTATCTTATTTTGATCATCGATTTTAAGAAAGTAACAATTTGATTACTTAGGTTATCGATTTGACTTATTTTGGTCACTAAGTTGTTAACTTCAGTTAATTTGATGATTTCACACTAAAAAAATATTTTTACAATTAGACCCCTGAATTTTCAAAAATTCATTATTTTACCATCTTCAGAAAACATAAAAAAATCTAGTTCTTAAAAGATTTGTCTTCTCTAACTCAAACACTAATCCTCGACTTTTTTCTCGTCGTCACCTTTAATTTTTGTGTGTGTTATCTCTGATAGAGAAACTTCGAGGACGTTGATGCTATTTCAACAATCACCACTCTAACCACCAACTTGCCAAACACACAAGCGCTCCAAATAATAAAAGTCGCTAGTTTTATTGAGATTATGACCCAAAAGGCTAAAAAGGCATGATACTTCTTTACAAGCTTCTTGATCAACTTTTTGTTCTTGGTTCCGCTTATTCAGTGCTTCTACATCCATATAATCCTCATTGCGTAGTCTAAATGACAATTATGATATGAAATGATATGTGACATCAAAACGACATCATTTAAAAAAATCAAATTTACTTCATTTTAATTTCTTGTAAAAATTAATTTGTACTATTTTTCTTCATTTTTATCTCCTTTCTTCTTTCGTCTTCTTTTTTATTCCTATCTTTTTTTCTTTGATTGCCCAAATTTTAGCTATCAGTTGTCTCGATCGACCACCATGTTGGTCTCACCTATCATTGTCTTAGGCACCAAAAGAAAGCTATCGCTTTTTCTTTCTCTTTGTGGGTCAAAGTTCCCTAAAATGGAACAAAACCCTTGCATTGTCATCTTATCTTTGTGCTCCAGTCGCTTCCTCCAATCAATGATGGTCCAAAAATAATTTTTTCTTTGCTTTATAATACACAATTTAATCTTTAAAGTTTAAAGAAATAAGTCTAAAAAATCTAAAAAAATCCAGCCAAAAACCAAATCTAAACTACTCAATCCCCTACTGCTGACCATCTGATGGGTCCATACCCTAACTATGTTATTCTATGTGATATCCTATGATACGTAGCCGTTTGGATTCGTGATCGAGGTCTTGAGCTTCAAGATTCCAATGAGCTAAAGATGATGAGCATCTCTCCCCCTTTTGCTTCTTCTTATCTCTTATTTCCCCACTTGTTTTATGTTTTTACTTTTCTTTTTAATTTTCTACAAGTTTGATTTCTAATTCGTTTGAAGGTCACCGATGTCTCAAATAAAAGTTATTGGATGTTTCGAACAAATGCACATTGGTGAGACGATGGTGATCGTTGGTTGATAAATATGGTTTAATGATAGTGAATAGAAGGTTCAATTGAGATTTTGTATAGATTTTGGGGTTAGGATAAGATTTGGTTCGGGTAACGAGTTGTGTTGAGCATTTGATTGTGATGTTGTCCATGATTTTGGAAAAGTTTAGGTTGAATGATGATGAGGGTGAACAATCATATGGTTAGGGAAGTGATTGATGATGTTGATGACGGTTCAATGATGGTGACATAAGGTGATATGATATAAAAGTTAAACAAAAATGATAACGATTTTGGGTACAGATGGATATGTCAATGGACTCAATTCTCTTTGGGATTTAAATGAAACATAGGTCAAGTTTGAACTCATTAAATCAAATCAGGATGATTAAAAAATTAATAAAAGAAAAAGCTATGTCAGCAAAAAGAGAGATAACTGTTGAATGAATAAAACAAGAGTATTTTGAAAGGTTATTGACAAAGTTGTGAATTTTTAAAGTTTAATGATAAAAATAGGAATGAGAAAAAGTTAAGGGTTAATTTGTGTAGTTTACCCAATATATTAAGAGGAGAGTGTGAGTGATTGTGGGTCCGTAGCCAACGTACAAGGGAGTGTATGTTTGTTTCTTTTTTAATTGAACGAGGAATAAAGGGATCCCGTGTCCTTTCCACCTTTACTTTCCCTTTCTTTTATTCTAATGGATGGAAAGATTTAAGGGTAAACTATACGTTTAATACTTAATTTTTTATTTTATTTTAGTGTTTATTTTTTTCTTTTAAAATCATACTTATGTTTAGTTTAGGTTTTAATTTAATATTCATCGTTAAAAAATTCATAAAATTGTTGATGTATTTTTTCAATTTTTTTATGATGAATTGACATCATCTTGTGGTGACACGTTAATATCACCGTAAAATTTTTAATGACGGAGTACCAAAATAAAATTTAAACTAAATATTGAGTACGATTTAAAAAAAATAAAGTGTGAGATACCAAAACAATAATTTAGATACTAAACATATTGTTTACCCTAAATTTAATTAAGGCTTTGTGTTTCTTGGCACAGATTAATTGCAATTGTCGGATACATCAGCTGTGATTTTCCGCGAGTTTAATCTTATTTTTAATAAATTTTTAAATACTAAATTAATAGCTATTAAAATTATTTTTTTATAAATAAAAACCTCCACATTTAATTGATAAAAGGAGAAAAAAAAAGATTTGGGACAAAAATTCCAACAGTGTAGGCCCAGGCTTACATGATACCAAATTGTTCCACTAAGGGAACATTTACCTTTAAAATTAAGCTTTTTCTATGTCAATTTTCAGTCCAACTTACTTTATCAGTTCCCACCAAACCTCTTACATACCCAATGCTATTTTTTTTGTTATTTCAACTTCAAAAACATATGTATTTTTTTAATTAATCACTAATACATATATTTAATTTATTGATCGATTAATATAAATTAGGTACTATAGAAGTGAGGGTGACCCTCCCAATCCAATTTATTTTATTCGTAAACGTCATGCTTCAAACTCTTGAATTTACTTAAAATATCAATTATTCCCAAAATATATGTATTTGACACCACTATCTTTCAAACATTTAACATAATTATTTTAACATTATATGCCATGCATCATGCATGTATCTGTCCAATCAGTCAATATATATATACATAATATGGAGGAGTTGACGTGCTTGTTTAAAAATTAGTATAATTATATATTTAGTTCTCAATATTTATATATTTTATTAGATTGGTTATAATTTTAATTTAATTGACCAAATTAATATAATATATATATTAAAGATTAAATTTATAATTATATTAATTTTTAACATCCACATCTAGAATCGACTCAAAAATTTTGAAATTCTGAACAAAAACTAAAAAATAGATTATAAAATAAAGTATATTCTATTACTTAAAAATTAATTTAATATTTTATTAATAAATTATAGAAACATAAATAAATTTTATTAAATATATTATTTTTATTATTTTATTAAAAATACATTAAATAAAATTAAAATAATAAATAATAATCACTAACTTACAATGTTGTCAATCATATTTTTTATGAAAATTTAAAATAGAGCCCTATACGACATCCCAACTCCTCCATTAAATAAATAAATGGATGTCCCTTTTTTCTCATATATATAGGGTAAGGGGAGGTAAGATAGTAGGTTACCCCCAACACCAGGTTGAGAGCAGCTTCCGTAAGAGACCTCCAAATTATGAAATGTCCTCCGTGAACGGTTAATAGTTTGGTTAACAATACTTTAATAATTAAGTGATTTATTGAGAAAATTAAAAGATTCATAGTCAACATAAAATATGTCCATAAGAAAGGGTGTAATTATATATATAATCCACTTGAACAATGTATTTTTTTTTGTTTTACACATTTTCAGAACCGTTCGATGAGTAAAATATAAAATATTGAGATTTAGAGTGAGAAATGAGAAGATACACACCGAAAAAAAAGTTAATCTCAACCTTATATTTCTACTTATCTAATGATCCTGTGTAAAATAAAAAAAAATTACACTATTTAAGTGGATCCTATCAAATGGCGAATATATATGTTAGTTATTCATTTTACTGATGGTGCTCATCATGAAATTCTATTTGTTCCTGCCCTATTCAAAAAAGTTCTATTATTAATTCTTATATGTCTAAATTTGAAAAATATTTCACCATTCTTCACTGTTGATCCTATTATATATATATATATAACATTTGAGGGTGAAAACTACTGAACTTGGAGTGGATCAAACAAAGTATAAACACAAAGCTAAAAGTTAAGCTGCATGTTTCTTCTCTCGTGTCACTGTTGACATGGAAAGCAGTTGAGGCATGCCAACAAAGCTTAGGGAGTTTTGGGGACAATCTTTTCAATGTTTTTTTCGCTGTTTTTTAGTGAACAACTGAAGATTCTGTGGTCAGATTTCAGATTTATATCAGTTGTGTTCTTCTCTCATTTTTTACAGTGAGAATGAGAATGAACCCTGTTTTTTTTACGGTGAGATGAAAAGAATGCCACTCGTTTAGCTTTTAATAAAGAGAGAGAGGGAGGAGTGAAGGAATCCCATTGTGAGTTTGGCATGTTATGTTAGTAAAGCAAGACAAAAAAGGTATATTATAGGGCCAAGGGGACAAGCATTGGATTCAAGACTCTCCAAACTATATAATATATAAATATTTTGTAGGAAGGCATGCCCTTTCTTGGGGATTCACACATATATTCCAAACAGATCTTTGATTTTGCAGTGTTATATAACAAAATGATAAGAGAGCTGAGCATTGGACTGGCATGATTTGATATTTACAATAAGATTAAAGAGCTTTTCACCACCCATTTGTTGTTTATGTATGTATAAGTAATGCATGTAACTCATCAGTATAATATAAATGCTTTTGAAAGGTGGGAAAGGGGTAGGGAAAAGGCAAAGATGGTTTTTTTACCTTACATATTTTTTTAAAATTTTCACAACCCCTTTTCTCTTTAATGTTAAAGACTTAAAGTTGACACTTGTAGAGGCGAAAGATTATGTGGGAAATTAAATTCAATTGAATAAAATAAAATAATTAATCTAATATACGATAGATTTATTGCGTATAAATTTAAATTTAAAAATGTTTAAATTTGAAAAAGAAACTTAAACCTAACACTAATCTTAATCCGATATCGTTTTTTTTAATGAAGAGAAGAAATAGCAGTAAAAATAGTCCAGCATCACAGCATGACTTGCGCCAACAGGTGACTCGGCTTGCAGCAGCGTCTCAATCTCTTCCGGATGAGAAGTAAAAGTTCGAAGATCAACGGAAGAAACTGCAACCGCTGAATAATTGCAACAATGTGTGGAACCAAAAGAGAGACATGTGTGGAACAATACAGTCTGCAAACACAAGTTCCATGCAAAGCATAATCCTTCCAACACTCAAAGCTCTGCATCGAATACCGAACAACTCCGTATAGTTTTCGTGAAATCCCCAATCCATGCACCAGTGGTATCTCGCATAAACCCGCCGCGAGTTGTAAGACGTGATATAGTTCTACGAGCACTATCTGTATAATCCGCTCGAAATCTACTATCATTGGTTGAATATTGAATGTTGTTATTGCCTTTGGCATTTCTTAATTTCAATTCTGGGTACTCTTTTCCCCTTCCGATATGGTGGTTAAACTTTAGTTTAATTGAGTTATGAGGGGTTTTAACAAGGCCCTATTTACCTTTCAAAAAAGTCATTGGTCAGATGAATTGTGAGATTCGATGGGATCCCCGCCGCCGGATGGTATAATCCGGTATCAAATTTAATATCTAATTTTTGAGTTCTTCATCCTTGTTATTATATTTTAATGACATTTTTCGGACTTGCTAGTCTTGAAATATAAATTTACATAGTACAATTTAATTCCTAATTTAGATAGTTAAACTAAAAAAACCATACATATAATATAAGAAGATGGCAGAAAAAATAGTAAAAAAAATACTGATGGTTTACAATGATCTTATGTCTCTCATACCAACATCATTGTGTCCCCAGTCATTAACTACACTATTGGATCAGTAGAGCAAATTTCTGAATCTCAAACGCAGAAATCCAAAAGCTGAAAGTCCTGTTTTCGTGTTGGGAAATGGCTACTTCAAAAATAACTCGATATATCATCGGTACAGGGGGAACAAAAAAAGAAAAAGAACAATACACTGATTCATTGGTTAACCTAATTCTAATCCTCTTGATCTGAACAACTATAAGAGAATAGTTTCGGACCTGAATGCGGCCGAACTATTCGACTAATCGTACCACCCTGGATCGTACAACTCATCAGCATAGCACACACTACAGCACTAACTTTAAAGACAGGAAAAAGGAGAGAAAGAGCTAATTACATGATGCACCTAATTCTTAAGTTGCAACCAAAAGAAACTTGGTCACCTGCACACCCAAGCCTCCGTGCACCAGCCAGAATGCTTATCCGTCACTTGCGTCGAGCTGCAATTGAACGCATGCGTGCCTTGCTGTCCATCCTTATTCATCAGCATACATGGGCAACCGAATAATCTCGTTTCCTCCGTGATGTTATCCCTTATACTTCGTGTAAACACCATTTTTTGTCCACCCTGTCATCAGCCCATGCTCCACTCACCAGCACAATACCTTGCTGTTCCCCACTCAAGTGCCTGCCCATACCCTGCTGTTCCTTCACTATCACAACATCAAATGCTGCCCATGCCGTGCAGCTTTCCCATGCTCCACTTTTGTTTTTATTTCTCTATGTGAGGGTATATAACCCGAATTCAGTGTAACAGGGGGGGAGATTCGAAAAAACGTAAGAGAGGCCCTCGATTCGAACTGAAAAATAGATTGTAGGGAATTTTCTTCCCTGTTTTTCTCAAGAAATCAATACACATGAAAAATTTTCAGATTCATAAACAATATTTTCTCAAAGGTATTTTCATTTTTTTCTTACATGCATGATTAGTTTTGAAATTAGAATAGGGAGTTCGGTTTACCTGGTTGTCGGTGAGCTCGTCGGAATAACAAGGTTGCCGGGAAGGAGGTCGTCGGAATAACAAGGTCGCCGGGAAGGAGGTCGTCGTTTGCCGGAGTTGAGCTTGAATGGTCGGTAGTTTGGCCTTTGTTTCCTGGTCAGTATTGCGTGAAGAAAGGGGAGGGAGCCAACTGTTTGGGGTTTTCACTGAAATAACAAGCAAATTGCTTTAAAATGATTTTTGGGTTAATATCACTATGGCCCCTCCATTTCTTATCATCCTTTACCTTGATTAGAGATGGCAGCATGACCCAAACTCGACGGGAAAATCCGAAATCCGATTAAGTTCGGGTAGGTTCAGGGATTTTTTCAGGTCGGGTTCGGGGCAAGGTATCCCGCCCCGACCCACCCCGATTATATATATATATATAATATTTTATATTTTTTATATTAATTATATATAAAATATTTTTGGGTTCGGTTTAGGTATAATATTTCGGGTCGGGTTTGGGGACGGGGCAAAAAAATCCCCGACGGGACTCCCTGATAAAAAACCCGTCGGGGATCGGGTCGGGGTCGACGATGGGGATTCATTTTGGGTTCGGGTTCGGGTTCGTTGTTCCTAACATTGATCGCTTAAGGTATTGAGTTATTCACGTTGAAGCCCTTTAACATTTAGTGAGTTATTGTAAATTGGTCACTAAATATTTGAGTAAAATTGCGTTTAAAAACCTCTAATGTTGCCGTGTTTTTATTCCAGTCCCTAAAGCTCTATGTTTGATATATTTCATTTTTAGCACTTAAGTTTCGTTATTTATAATTTAGTCACTAATATTCCATATTTTATGTTTTATTTATTTATGATGTGGGTACATTAATTTTTGTTATTTTTATTTTAGCCACTGATTTGTTAATACTCTAACACTTCATTCAAACTAGCATCCTAACTTTTTATTTTATTTGTTCATACTAACTTGTTAATTTTTATTTTACTTGTTATTATTAAGTTATAACCTTTTATTTTATTGCACAACTAACCTACTAACTTTTAGATTTATGCAATTTATTTTTGTTTATTTATTTATTTTTCAACACTTAATTTCAGTATTTTACTTTTCTGTCTTTTAACTTTCTAACATTTTATTTCAGTCCTCTTTTATTTCCAGCATTTAGTTTTCAATATTTACATTTTGGCATCTTAACTTATTATTTCATTTTATTTTAGTCATAGATCTTGTTTGTGGTGTATTTACATTTTTGTTTCGGTCTTATTTATTTATCCTCTGGTTGGTATGCTGTTTTTGATCTCAATGGATAATTTAGAAAGCTTGCATATTGATCCCTTATTTATGTGCATATTTAAATAATTATTAACACCCTCTTTTATAAATCATCATTGTCTTTTAAATATGTAAATGGGAAAATGTTTATTGTGAGAGAAATCTATGAAGACATCTCCAACTAAAGGGAAGGTATCTTTTCGATGATTTTTCGTATAAATGTTTGTTTGTATTCGATAATTCTTTTTGTTCTACGTTTATTTATTTTGATTAATTTTTAACTCTTTTCAATTTTATTTTATTTCATTTTTTTTGTTTTATTTTACTTTGTCAAAAATTGTGAAATAATGTTTTTTATGAGAGGAATCTATGAAAAGTCTCCTAACTATAAAGTAAGTGTGTTTTCAAAGATTGTTCACATTTTAAATAAATTCGAATGAATAAAAGATCATAATTTAAATACATTTCGAAGTTTGTAATTCCCAATATTTAAACATTGTATAATCGTTTAGGTACCAAAATTTGGCGTTTTAGGGGTGCTCACCCTTCCCCACACGTAACCGATTCCCGAACTCTTAAAAATGAATTTTTGGTAAAATGCATACCATTTTGTTGTCTTTTAATGATTTTTCTAAACTCATTAAAATGATGTTTAAGATTTCCAATCTACCTAACTTAAAGGTTGGTGGCGACTCCAATATCAAATTGTTTTCAAATCGAATTTCATCGTTTTCCCCCAAAACTAAATTTTTAAAGTCTAACGGATCCCCACGGGAAACGTTATGACAGCTTGGTGACTCCGTTGGGAACCTCGAGAGTCAGGCCATGAACGATTATACATTGTTTCATATTTGGGAATTACAAACTTAAATTGTATTTGATCTATGATCCTTTTATTTATTTTGAATTTCAACATTACATGCATTATTTTTATTTTTAACTAATTGATTTTTGATTTTAAGTGATCCTCATATTTGAACAGATTTTGGGACTTGTGAAAGAATTGTTTTTGGTCATATTTTAAAGGTTTGTGAGTTTCTCCTCACATACGACACATGCATTTACATACCATAAGCTCACTTACGAGCTTTGTCCCTTTTAAGTTGAGGTGAAAGCTTTGCCTACGTGAGATAATTTATTTCTCCATACGGGTTTTAGCAAGTAACCTTTGGGGTTTATATACCTTATGTTTACGTGAGATAAATTGTTTCTCCGCATGGACATAAGAGAATGTATCCTCTCGAATTGAACTCGATCCGCTTGAGCCTGTAATGGGTTAGGATTGAGGGTTTGACAACCTAAGGAGGCACCAACAAGGACAATTCAAGTTCCTTTTTCTCATAGTGCCGAAACCATGCATATAGTAAGCCCTACGAACTCACCCCGATAAAATTCATTCAGAACCTCTGTCCGTCAGATGATACCCAAATTAAGTGTACACAAAGGATAAGCGTTTCTGAACCTTTCCTTTTGCTTTAAATTTTGTTGAACAAAAGCATACGAACTAGATACCATGCGGTTAGGATCATTTCATTGAAATTAATCATTTTTGGGTAGAAAGCATGTTCGGATAGGATTGTTATCTATTTAAAGCATGCTCGGATAGATATAATGATTGGGTAGGTGTTATATTTATCTTTAAATAACATCTTTCAATTTCATTGATTATTTTGCCCACACTAACTTATTTTGTTTCTTTTGCTTGTGTCATTTTTCGTCCCTTGTTGCATTGCATTTAAGAGGATCATCAATTTTGCATCTGCTTTCACATTCTGCATAATGCATTGCATGTCAGAGGATCATCACATTTGCATCTTCGTATTATGCATGATCATCATAAATAAAAGAAATGTGTTGATTAACCAAGTAATCATCAGATTAGAAGAGCGATCATTGAAATGGAAAAGAATTTTCATAACAAGGAAGAACCCAATTCAACTGTTTGAGCTTAGTCTGAAGAAACACAAAGGGCAAAATGAGACAATTTGCCTAGGGATTATGTATCATAGATTTCAACATCAGTTTCAAATAGAATGATCTACAAGAGATGATAGATATTTAGAAAATATTTACCAATGAGGAATATGGAGACATGGTCTATCTTTGCATAAAGATAGATGATCTGTTGCTTAAAGCTCCGGTCGATGTGAAATTCCGCATGCAACTGATTCATTTTCAAATAGACAAGATTGGTGCAAAGATTTCTTTAAAGAGATGGGGGACAAGACTCCCAAGATGGGATGGACGCGGTAGAGCTAAGTTTGGTTCCCGACTTGGTTTTACCACCTAAGTTTAAGATGCCGGAGTTTGAGAAGTATGAAGGAAAGACATGTCCCATTGCACATTTAACAATGTTTTGTAGAAGGATGACTGGTTTTGTTAAAGATGATAGTCTCCTGATACATTGCTTTCAGGCAAGTCTGACAGGATCTGCCGTAATGTAGTATAACCAACTGACCCGGGCTAAAATGAGGTCTTGAAAAGACTTAGAAAATGCTTTCAAAGAGCAATATCAACATGTCATCGATATGATGCCGTATAGGGTTACTCTCTAGAATATAGAGATAAGGAACAACGAGTGCTTCCGTCAATATGCACAACGCTAGAGAGATATTGCTGCCCAGGTCCACCCCCCATTGGTTGAAAGAGAGTTCATAACCATGTTCATTGATACATTGAAATCCCCTTATATTGATCACATGCTGGGGGTAGCCACGAAAAGTTTCTCCAACATAGTTATGTGTGGGGAAATTATCGAGAGGGCATTGAAGAAAAGCCAAATTGTCAATGGCCAAAATTCAATGAATAAGCCCTTCATGAAGAAAAAGGAAGGAGAGGTAAACAATGTGAACTTCTCAATAAATAAACCGAAAGCTGGAAATTATGCACCTCAAGGAACGACCAAGCGTGAAAACAATACTGAAAAAACAACTTTCACATCTATCCAAAGATATACAGTGAACTTTTCCAAGGATTATTCAAATCACATGTGGTGTTACCAAAGTATCTGGATCCGCTCGAACCACCTTTCCCTAAGTGGTATAACAAAAATGAAACCTATGAATATCACACAAATATTTGAGGACACACAATCGAAAAAAGCATTGCTTTCAAAAGGATGGTCGAAGATTTGATCAAGAGAAAGATCGTGTCCTTTAATGACTTAGAGGCACCATGCATTGCCGTAAACCCTCTCCCAAATCATCAAAATCAGGGTATCAATGCTATCGAAGAAGGTCGTAGAGTCAGAGAAAACATTGAAGAAGCAGAGACACCGTTAAGATGAGTATATGAACAGATGATCATGAGAGGATTGTTGAGTCCAAAGAAAGGATCAGTGGGGCAGAAATAAAAAAATTACTGTGAATACCATTGTGAGGATGGCATCTGATCCAGGTTTGCCATGAATTCAAAAATATGATCCAGAAACTGATGGATAAGATGGAAATGCAATTCTTTGAAGAATAACCAACAAAGAATGAAGGAGATGTTCATGCCTCCGAGGACAATTCGGAAAAGATGGACACAAAGATGAAAAAGTCGGTTCTGGTTATATCTAAGCCAAGTTACGAGGTGAACAAAGGAAAGGTGGTACCAAGAGTGATGATAAAAACACCGGAACCATTTGTCTACAAAGACAACAAAAGTGTTCCATAGAGTTACATATGTCAAATCACCACTCCCAGTTACAAGGAATGTGAAGTTGATGAGGTTGAAGGTTTCACTAAAAGTGGCAGATGTTATGCTCATCGAACAGAAAAGGTTAGAGCTATTGTAATCAATGAGAATGAAGAAAAGATGAATGAACCTATCAAAATTGAGAAAACCCAAGAGTTTCTAAAATTCTTGAAGCACAGGGAATATAACATTGTGGAACAACTCCATAGAACTCCTGCACGTATCTCAATATTGTCTCTTCTTCTACACTCAGAGGTACACCGAAATATGTTGATGAAGGTATTGAATGAGACATTCGTAGCCAATGACATACCAGTGGAACGTTTAGATAGGCTGGTGGGCAACATCAATGCCGACAATTTTATCTATTTTAATGATGATGAAATACCCGAGAATGGTAAGGGTAGATGTAAGAAAATGCATATAACCTTTCACTGTAAAGGGGTTATCATATATGGAGTATTAATAGACAATGGATCAACATTGAATGTCATGCCCTGGGCAACTTTGAATCGACTTCCAGTAGATACCTCACACATGAAAGTTTGTGGCAATAATGTCCGAGCATTTGATGGTAGGGAAATGAGCATCATGGGAAAGATCACAATCCCTCTGAGGGTAGGTCCTACAATATTCGAGGTAGAATTCGTGGTCATGAACATTCACCCGAATTATAATTGCCTACTTGGAAGACCATGGATACATATGGCTGGAGCGGTTCCCTCTTCACTGCACCAGAAACTCAGATTTATCATGGAAGAGACTTTGATAACCACTAATATGCCATATATAGAGGTAAATGAGAGTGCACTCGAGTCTTCTTTACAATCCCTAGAGTTTGTCAACGCCGCATTTGTCCCTAAAGGAAAGAAATTACCATATCTCTAACTCTCAAAGAATACTAAGATGTAGTTGAAGGAAACTTTAGCCCGAGGAGTTATAGTTGGGAAAGACTGGGGAAGGAGCTGCAAGGAATCACCGAGGGATTGAGCCCCATACCTAAGAGAAATTATTTCGGGATATGATACAAACCTACCTATCAAGACAGGGTTAAAGATGCCCAGAAACTCAGGGATAGAAAGAAGACCAGGGCACATGGCCATGACGTCTTCAGGGAACCTATCGTCATACCGCCCATCACTCAGACTTTCACCTCTAGGGGTTTTGTGATAGAGCTCCTAGGGATTGAGGAAGGAGCTACTGAAATTGAGACACCGATGAAAGATCTCAGCATCAACGCTGTGACAAATGACACTAGTAGGGAATGCTCTCTGGAGTCAATTCGTCCATGCCCTCCTGGATACGTTCTGAACAACTATACTGTTGAGGAGCTCCCTGTATTTTTCAAACAAATCTCAGAGTAATGCATGATAACAACCTTGTTACTTTAGCCCGAAAGTAATAGGGATCTTTTGTTAGGGCATACTATTATTAATCCTTATTTTAATAAAATGATGTATTTTCCTTCATTCTTTCTATGGCAAACATTTATTTTTTTTCTTTATGATAGCCATTAGTCGTTAAAAAAGAGAATAAATAAATATCCTTGTCCCTAGCCCAAATGTATTTATCTCCCTTTGCAGGTCTCCAGATATCAGTTGCACGAATAATGACTTTTCTGAACCAAGAGTTGATTTTGAAAATGATGTGTCTAGAGGAATTGGAGGGTTATAAAGATGATGAGGGATACGAGTTAAATCCTAAATTTCTCATATTAGTTGAGCAAGAAAATAAGCAGATTTTACCCCATCAAGAGAAGACTAAGACAGTAAACTTGGGGATAGTTGATGATAAGAAGGAGGTCAAGATTGGTACCTCGATCTCAGCAGAAGCGAGACAAGATCTTAT
Organism: Hibiscus syriacus; assembly: GCF_006381635.1. Lineage (NCBI taxonomy): Eukaryota > Viridiplantae > Streptophyta > Magnoliopsida > Malvales > Malvaceae > Hibiscus > Hibiscus syriacus. The sequence continues at coordinate 17,500 of NW_024061822.1, read as the reverse complement.
ACATCTCTTGCATGAATTCAAAGATGTGTTTTTTGCATGGTCTTATCAAGACATGCCAGGTTTGGATAATGACATTGTGGTACATAGGCTACAAATAAAGCCAGAATGCAAGTCGATTCAGCAGAAACTTCAGAGAATGAGACCATATATGTTGCTAAAGATAAAAGATGAGGTGAAAAAACAGTTCGATGCCGGATTCCTACAAGTGTCCAAATACCCCAAGTGGGTAACAAATATTGTGCCGGTTCCAACGAAGATGGAAAGGTCCGAATATGTGTTGACTATCGAAATCTTAATCGTTCAAGTCCTAAAGACAATTTCCCGCTCCCTCACATTGATACATTGGTAAATAACACTAGAGGGCACATTTTCTTCTCATTTATGGATGACTTCTCAGGATACAACCAAATCAAAATGAATCCGGACGACATGGAAAAAACTATGTTTGTAACCATGTGGGGCACATTTTGCTATAAAGTAATGCCTTTTGGGCTAAAGAACGCAGGGGCAACGTATCAATGAGCTATGATTACTTTATTCCACGATATGATGCACAAAGAGATAGAAGTATATGTGGATGATAGGATTACCAAATCACAAACTGAAGAAGAACATGTTCAAGTCCTCAAAACGTTGTTCATAAGATTAAGAAAATATCAATTGAAACTCAATCCAGCCAAGTGCACATTTGGGGCCACTTCAGGGAAGTTGCTCGGGTTTGTGGTCAGTGAGAAAGGGATAGAAATAGATCCCGATAAAGTCAAGGAAATCCTAGAATTACCACCTCCTAAAACACCAAAAGAAGTACGGGGATTCTTGGGGAGGTTAAATTATATCGCCAGGTTCATATCTCAGTTAACGGAGAAATGCGATCCAGTCTTCCGTTTGTTGAAGAAAAAGAATCCAGGAACCTAGGACGATAACTGCCATGAAGGTTTTGACAAAATCAAACATTATCTATCTAATTTAATTTCAAATCACAGTTTTTTCCAAAATTAAAATCGTAACTGTTTTTTAAAAATAATAAATAATTGTTTTGTAAAAAATGGTTATGACAGCTTGGCGACTCCACTGGGGACCTCGAGAGTCAGGCCATGAACGATTATACATTGTTTCATATTTGGGAATAACAAACTTAAATTGTATTTGTTCTATGATTCTTTTATTTATTTTGAATTTCAACATTACATGCATTATTTTTATTTTTAACTAATTGATTTTTTATTTTAAGTGATCCTCATATTTGAACATATTTTGGGACTTGTGAAAGAATTATTTTTGGTCATATTTTAAAGGTTTGTGAGTTTCTCCTCACACACAACACGTGCATTTACATATCATAAGCTCACTTACGAGCTTTGTCCCTTTTAAGTTGAGGTGAAAGCTTTGCATACGTGAGATAATTTTTTTCTCCGCAAGGGTTTTAGCAAGTAACCTTTGGGGTTCATATACCTTATGTATACGTGAGATAAATTGTTTCCCTGCATGGACATAAAAGAATGTATCATCTCGAATTGAACTCGATCTGCTTGAGCCTGTAATAGGTCAGGATTAAGGGTTTGGCAGCCTAAAGAGGCACCAACAAGGACAATTCGAGTACTTTTTTCTTATAGTGCCGAAACCATGCATATAGTAAGCCCTACGAACTCACCCCGATAAAATTCATTCAGAACCTCTGTCCGTCAGATGATACCCAAATTAAGTGTACACAAAGGATAAACGTTTCTGAACCTTTCCTTTTGCTTTAAATTTTGTGGAACAAAAGAATGCAAACTAGATACCATGCGGTTAGGATCATTTCATTGAAATTAATCATTTTTTTGTAGAAAACATGTTCAGGTAGGATTGTTATCTATTTAAAGCATGCCGGGTAGATATAATGATTGGGTAGGTGTTATATTTATCTTTAAATAACATCTTTCAATTTCATTGATTATTTTGCCGACACTAACTTATCTTGTTTTTTTCTTGTGTCATTTTTCGTCTCTTGTTGCATTGCATTTAAGAGGATCATCAATTTTGCATCTGCATTCGCATTCTGCAGAATGCATTGCATGTCAGAGGATCATCACTTTTGTATCTGCATTTGCATCTTCGCATTCTGCATGATCATCATAAATAAAAGAAAGGTGTTGATTAACCAAGTAATCATCAGATTAGAAGAGCGATCATTGACATGGAAAAGAATTTTCATAACAAGGAAGAACCCAATTCAACTGTTTGAGCTTAGTCTGAAGAAACACAAAGGGCAAAATGAGACAGTTTGCCTGGGGATTATGTATCATAGATGTCAACGTCAGTTTTAAATAGAATGATATACAAGAGCTGATAGATATTTGGAGAATAGTTACCAAGGAGAAATTTCACAAGGTATATGGAGACAAGGTATATCTCCAATGCATAAAGAAAATGATCTGTTGCTTAAAGCTCTGGACCGATGCTAAAATTCTGCATACAACTGATTTATTTTCAAATAGACAAGATTTGACATCAACAGTAGAAAAGTATGCAATTTTATTCAACTTCGAGAGCCTCCAGGTAGATAGAATTCATTTCAAACTAACGAAATTTCAATCCTTCAAAAGCAAGCTGGTGAAGATTACGATTAAAGTTGAAGATTGGATAGAAGAGCACATTCAGCAAAAGATAGTGTCTTTTCGGGGCATTTTCTCAAGAAGATTTCTTTGACAAATTAAAGAGGTATAAATCATGTACTAGCTATCTTTAAAGAGACTTTCTGATCCTTAAATGATTTCCATAGATTGGAGGGACAACGATTTAGATATTGCTATCAATTACTCACCGTTTGGATTTTAAGAAAAAAAAGTTGTTGGGATCATAACTAAGATCACGGAGCTAAATAAAAAGGGTCGAACCGCATTCATAGATTGATCTTTCTTGTAAAGATGAAAGTTCTTTTGAATGAATGAAACTTTTTCTAAGAATGGTTACTTTTGGAGATCGATACCTTTTGCATTTGCATTATGCATTGCATTCATTCAAGCATTTTTGCACTCATCATGGAAGATTCGATGAAGTGGTCTTAATCACATGACATTCCTCCGAGAATTGTAAGGCATTGAGATGCAAGATCCAAAACACTATTGATCGAAAAAGGATGGGGGCATTGCACTGAGAGCATTGTTTTTTTGAAATTGTTTTTGATTTTTTATACTTGATTAATCTTTTGACTGAATTTATGCTACCTTCTAAGGTGAAATAATGAATGAGTTTTAATCTTTAATTATTTGAATATCAAATGAGTTACGAATTCTTTTAATTCTTCAAGACTTATGGATTTTTGACATATAGCAAGATAAAACATTTCTTATCATGTCTAAAAAAAACTCCCTCATTTTTTTACCCAGAATAATTCATGGAAATAAAAAGAGTCGTACCGATACCTTTGAGTCAATAAAGTCACCATCCTCTTTTTAGACGCAACACGACATCTTTATACCAATAGAACCTAGGGCACTGAGTTGTTCACTTGAGCATGAACCTTCATACCAGAAGACACAAAGTAGGGCATCTCGTATCAACTTCCTGAAAATGAGCCTGAAAATTGAGACATGCTAGGAGCAAGAAGCAGAAAATTAATAATTCTATCATGCATTAATTATATTTTTATGTAAATAAAATTATTCCTAAAAATTTATCCCCCCTGTGGATACCTCTTCTGTGAAGACTTTTGTGTATGAGATAATGAACGACTTTGTTTCATTTATCCATATATGTATATATATATATCCCTTGTTGTCCCATTTTGAGCCTATAGTATTTTCTTCTGATTCAACCCTAACCAAGGATCACCCTCCACACTGGGGGCAAAGATGAAGGACATCTTCTCACATGAGTGAAGATCAATCCAGATTTCACTACAAAAGTAAGTCATGAGAAAATAAAGTGAGAAATAACAAGATACTGCGGGGTAGACCAAATATGAAGCGCTCGAAGATCAAATTGTGTTATCGACACAAAGAGAACAGAGAATAACAAAAAAGAAAAAAGAAAAAATATATCAGAAAAAAGAAAAAAGAAACAAAGAAAAATCAAAAGAAACAAAGAAAAAGAAAACAAGAACCATGAATGAATTCCTCGATTCAAATGACGCATCGAACTTCAAATCATGAGATTGATTAAACACAATCATTCCAGAACCACTTCACTCGAAGATCATGGAGCATCCAAAGAAAATCAAGGGAAACACATACGAGCAGATTCAAATCAACCAAGACATAGTATTAGAAGGAATTAATCATTGGTTCAATACCCTAAAACACTTGTTTGGGCCTCTTATCCCTTTCTTTTATAACCATGAACCATGGCCTATATTACGTTCCTTAAAAGTCCATTCTAATCATACATGGGTTTTTAAACATAAGAGACTATCTTTAGATTTCATTCCGCACACCAGGATTAATCTTTATTTGCAAAAGGTTTTCTAAAATATTTAATGCATGATAGAGAAAAATAACAAAGGGGGGTTCAAGACGTAAATTCTGAATGACATCTTGAAACCAAATGAGGATTCGAGTTGAAAACATGAAAAGGTGCTCGAATATAAAAATTGTGCAGCTGAGGCGATCGCACAAATTCCTTAATAAGACATTGCACAATGCATGTCCATGAGAGCTGAGAGCTGGAGAACACTTCCAGTAGATGAGCATACAAGCTACCCCATCAGATCAGTGAACATCAAAGAAAAAATAAGGCCAAACCATTGACCAAACACAATAACCTGAGACTTTCTTGTCATTTCCTCACCTAATCATTTCCCAGAGATAGCTTTGATCTTGACACTTGTCAAAAAACTATAATTTATTGAAGGATTAACAAAGTAATTAATTCTTTGATATCCAATGAACTCTAGTTTTATGATTTGTCATAGTTGTAAAACCTATAAAGGAGCAATATTTTCAAAATCTTTGATTAAGCATTTATCAAAATTCTTCTAATTGATATTTTCATATCTTGAAAATAAAAGAAGAAGATTAACACTTTTCAGACAAGACAATCTCTCTAGAGTGGATATTGGTAGATGACATGTGGTTCTAAAACACAAAGCTCATGCTTAGAGTCAATGCTGAAACAATAGAGGGTATCTTTGAAGATTCAACATCAAATGTTGGGGCATCTTTGAAGATTCAACATCAAATATTAGGGCATATTTGGAGATTCAACATCGAATATTGGGACATCTTTAGGGATTCAACATCTTGATGCGTGAACAATCAGATATTCTGAAGGTCTTTCATCCACATAGAGAATTGGCAGACAAAGCACGAGACTCCATTCATATATTCGATTCAAAACCACATTTGAAGACCGATGGTGGTTGCTTAACTCAGTAGTGAGAAGCTATACCTCAACCAACTTGACATATCGACAGATCTCATAATAAACTTCAGATGGTTTTGAGAGTCAATTCAGAACGAATCCAGTTCAGCTTAACTCAATGAAGAGCGACTATTTTACAATTAAAAGCCAAATTTCAACTCAACGACGGATGATAACTCAAGGCGAGAAGGGTTATCTGCCAACAAAAGACCTTCGAGTTTGATTACACTCAGTTCAAAGGCACATCATTTGCAACATAGCTCAAGGCAAGAAGGGTTATCTGCCAAAGGCCTTCGAGTTCGATTACACTTAGCTCAAAGGCACATCATTTATAGCATAACTCAAGGCTAGAAGGGTTATCTGTCAACAAAGACCTTCGAGTTTGATTACACTAAGCTCAAAGGCACATCGTTTACAACATAGCTCAAGGCTAAAGGGGTTATCTGTCAACAAAGACCTTCGGGTTCGATTACACTCAGCTCAAAGGCGCATCATTTGCAGTATAGCTTAAGGCGAGAAGGGCTATCTGCCAACTAAAGACCTTCGAGATCGATTACACTCAGCTCAAATGCATATCAAATTTATAGTATAGCTCAAGGCGAGAAGGGTTATTTGTTAATAAAAGACTTTCGAGTTTGATTCCATTCAGCTCAAAGACATCTAAATTCACAGCATAACTTAAAGCTAGAAGGACTATCTATCAACACAAACCTTTGAGTTCGATTACATTCAGCTTAAGGATATGTCAAATTTACAACATAACTCAAGGCGATGAGGGTTATTTGTTAATAAAAGACCTTCGAGTTCGATTTCATTCAGCTCAAGTACAGCCAAATTCACAGCATAGCTCAAAGCTAGAAGAGCTATCTGTCAACACAAACCTTCGAGTTCGATTACATTCAGCTCAAGGATATGTCGAATTTACAAGGCGAGGAGGGTTATCTGCCAATAAACACCTTTGAGTTTGATTACATTCAACTGGATGGCATATCAACCGCATGATAGCATCGAGGAATTACTTTCTGGTTGAAGTCGAGGTCTTCAAGTCAAGAAGAAGATCTGGGACAATCTTTCAGCTCAGTGCAACATAGGTTAAGTCGAGAAAAGCTATTTGTCAATGAAAACTTTCGAGTTCAATTCCATTCAGCTCGAGGAACTACTTTCCAGTTGAATTTTCAAACCAAGGTCTTTAAAATGAAAAGAATACCAAAGTTGACTATGATCGAGCAACAAGAAGTCACCCACGATTTCAACTTCACGAAGAAGGATATCGTGCCCAATGGATCGACTTAGTGTCACAACAAACAATGTCAACTCATATAACCAAGCGTCCCTAAATTGACCCGGTTTCCTCCACACGAAGGAACAACGTCATAATTTATAAAAAACGACCTGATCTCTTCAACACGGATGAGAAGTGTCATCTTCAAAATCAAATTGATCGATCTCCTCAATGCGAAGGAGCAATGTCATCTTCAGACAATCAGACTTCCTCATCACGAAAGAACCGCATTGTCCCCAAATCGACACGATTTTCTCATCACGAAGGAACATCGTCATAATCGAAAACGACTCGATCGCTTCTTCGCGGATGAGCAGTGTCATCTTCAACATCAAATTGACCCGATCTCCTCAACGCAAAGGAGCAGTGTCATCTTCAGACAATCATATTTACTCATCACGAAGGAACCGTATTGTCCCCAAATTATCTATTGATTGACTCGATTTCCTCATCACGAAGGAACATCGTTATAATCGAAAATGACCCGATCTCTTCATCGCGGATGAGTAGTGTCATCTTCAAAATCAAACCCACCAGATCTCTTCATCACGAAAGAGCAATGTCACCCTCAGACAATCAGGACTTCCTCGTCACGAAGGAACCGTGTTGTACCCAAATTATCTCTTGATTGACCCGATTTCCTCATCACGAAGGAACAACGTCATAATCGAAAACGACCCGATCTCTTCATTGCGGATGAGAAGTGTCGTCTTCAACATCAAACCGATCAAATCTCCTCATCACGAAAGAGCAGTGTTACCCTCAGACAATCAGACTTCCTCATCACGAAAGAACCATATTGTCCCCAAATTATCTATTGATTGACCCGATTTCCTCATCACGAAGGAACAACGTCATAATCGTAAACGACCGATCTATTCATCGCGGATGAGCAATGTCGTCTTCAACATCTAATTGACCCCATCTCCTCAACACGAAGGAGCAATGCCATCTTCAGACAATCAGACTTCCTCATCACAAAGAAATCGTATTGTCCCCAAATTGACTCGATTTCCTCATCACGAATGAACAACGTCATAATCGAAAATGACTCGATCTCTTCAACACGGATGAGCAGTGTCGTCTTCAACATCAAATTCACCCGATCTCTTCAACACGAAGGAGCAATGTCATCTTCAGACAATTAAACTTCCTCATCACGAAGGAACCATGTTGTCCCCAAATTGACCCAATTTCCTCATTACAAAAGAACGTCTTAATAAAAAACGACCCGATCTCTCAACACGGATGAGCAATGTCGTCTTCAACATCAAATTAACTCGATCTCCTCAACACGAATGAGCAATGTTATCTTCAGACAATCAGACTTCCTCATCACGAAAGAACCGTATTGTCCCTAAATTGACCCAATTTCCTCATCACGAAGAAACAACGTCATAATCGAAAATGACCTGATCTCTTCAACACGGATGAGCAGTGTCGTCTTCAACATCAAATTGACTCGATCTCTTCAACACGAATGAGCAGTGTCATCTTCAGACAATCAACTTCCTCATCACAAAGGAACCGTATTGTCCCCAAAATTGACCCGATTTTCTCATCACGAAGGAACATTGTCATAATCGAAAACGACCCAATCTCTTCATCGCGGATGAGCAGTGTCGTCTTCAACATCAAATTGACCCGATCTCCTCAACACGAATGAGCAGTGTCATCCTCAGACAATCAAACTTCCTCATCACGAATGAACCGTATTGTCCCCCAAATTGACATGATTTCTCATCACGAAGGAACAACATCATAATCGAAAACGACTCGATCTCTTCATCGCGGATGAGCAGTGTCATCTTCAACATCAAATTGACCCGATCTCCTCAACACAAAGGAGTAGTGTCATCCTCAGACAATCAGACTTCCTCATCACGAAGGAATCGTATTGTCCCAAAATTATCTCTTGATTGACCCGATTTCCTCATCATGAAGGAAGAACGTCATAATCGAAAACAACCCGATCTCTTCAACACGGACAGACAATGTCGTCTTTAACATCAAATTGACATGATCTCCTCAACGCGAATGAGCAATGTCACCCTTAGATAGTCAGACTTCCTCATCATGAAGGAACCATGTTATATCCAAATTTACCTAAAAACGATCAGAACTCTTCATCGCGGATGAGTAGTGTCGTCTTCAACAACAAATTTTATCAACAAACAACGATTATTCGAAGAAAATGGGGCTGGTCGAAGAGAGAATAACTCGTCCGAAGAGAAACAAGAATTTCATAAAGAAAAGAACGAGTGGTTAGAGAATTTAAGTAATTCGGGCCAAAAATGGTGCTTTAAATCTTTGCTCCATTCATGTTTCACAGCAACGAGCAAAGAGGAGCAGCTGTAAACACCATTTTTTGTCCACTCTGTCATCAGCCCATGCTCTACTCACCAGCATAATACCTTGATGTTCCCCACTCAAGTGCCTAACTATACCCTACCACGCCAGCCCATACCCTGTTGTTCCTGCACTATCACAACATCAAATGTTGCCCATGTAGTGCAGCTTTCCCATGCTCCACTTTTGTTTTTATTTCTCTATGTAAGGGTATATAACTCGAATTCAGTGTAACAAAGGGGAGAGATTCGAAAAAACGCAAGAGAGGCCCTCGATTCGAACTGAAAAATAGATTGTAGGGAATTTTCTTCCCATTTTTTCTCAAGAAATCAATACACATGAAAAATTTTCAGATTCATAAACAATATTTTCTCAAAGGTATTTTCATTTTTTTTTCTTATATGCATGATTAGTTTTGAAATTAGAATAGGGAGTTCAGTTTACCTGGTTGCCGATGAGCTCGTCGGAGTAACAAGGTTGCCGGGAAGTAGGTCGTCGTTCGCCGAAGTTGAGCTTGAATGGTCGGTAGTTTGGCCTTTGTTTCCTGGTCAATATTGCGTGAAAAAAGGGGATGAGGCCAATCTGTTTGGGGTTTTCACTGAAATAACAAGCAGATTGTTTTAAAATGATTTTTGGGTTAATATCACCTATGGCCTCTCCATTTCTTATCATCCTTTACATTAATCGCTTAAGGTATTGAGTTATTCACGTTGAAGCCCTTTAACATTTAGCGAGTTGTTGTAAATTGGTCACTAAATATTTGCGTAAAATTGCATTTAAAAACCTCTAATGTTGCCGTGTTTTTATTCCAGTCCCTAAAGCTCTATGTTAGATATATTTCATTTTTTAGCACTTAAGTTTCGTTATTCATAATTTAGTCACTAATATTCCATATTTTTTGTTTTATTTATTTATGATGTGGGTACATTAATTTTTGTTATTTTTATTTTAGCCACTGATTTGTTAATACTCTAACACTTACTTCATTCAAACTAACATCCTAACTTTTTATTTTATTTGTTCATACTAACTTGTTAATTTTTATTTTACTTGTTATTATTAAGTTAAAACCTTTTATTTTATTGCACAACTAGCCTACTAACTTTTAGATTTATGCAATTTATTTTTGTTTATTAATTTATTTTTCAGAACCTTAATTTCAGTATTTTACTTTTCTGTCTTTTAACTTTACAGCATTTTATTTCAGTCCTCTTTTATTTCCAGCATTTAGTTTTCAATATTTACATTTTGGCATCTTAACTTATTATTTCATTTTATTTTAGTCATAGATCTTGTTTGTGGTATATTTACATTTTTGTTTCGGTCTTATTTATTTACAGTCTTGTCGATATGATGTGTTTTTAATCTCGATGGATAATTTAGAAAGCTTGCATATTGATCCCTTATTTATGTGCATATTTAAATAATTATTAACACCCTCTTTTATAAATCATCATTGTCTTTTAAATATGTAAATGGAAAAATGTTTATTGTGAGAGAAATCTATGAATACATAAGATATCTTTTCGAGGATTCTTCGCATAAATGTTTGTTTGTATTCGATAATTCTTTTTGTTCTATGTTATTTATTTTGATTATTTTTTTAACTCTTTTCATTTTTATTTCATTTTGTTTTGTTTTATTTAACTTTGTCAAAAATTGTGAAATAACGTTTTTTATGAGGAGAATCTATGAAAAAGTCTCCTAACTATAAAGTAAGTGCGTTTTTAAAGATTGTTCACATTTTAAATAAATTCGAATGAATAAAAGATCAAAATTTAAATACATTTCATAGTTTGTAATTCCCAATATTTAAACATTGTATAATCGTTTCGGTACCAAAATTTGGGCGTTTTGGGGCTTCCCACACGTAACCAATTCCCAAACTCTTAAAAACAAATTTTTGGTAAAACGCATACCATTTTGTTGTCTTTTAATGATTTTTCTAAACTCATTAAAATGATGTTTAAGGTTTTCAATCTACCAAACTTAAAGGTTGGTAGCGACTCCAAGATCAAATTGTTTTCAAATCGAATTTCATCGTTTTCCCCCAAAACTAAATTTTTAAAGTCTAACGGATTCCCAGAGAAACGTTAGGACACTTCGCATAACATGTTCTTGCATAAACAAAATAGCTTTTACTTCATGCGGTCAGCTATGGAAAGAAATTAACTATTTGTCAAATTGGCAAATGGGACAGACCTTGAAAGTATTGAAATCGTTGGGAGTCGACTTATCTGTCCTGATCCTCATATAGACCCACACCTGTTCATCGGGATCCCAGCCACACTCTATAATCTTCCCAGAAAACGAAGGAGGATCTGTAACATCTGCAGGTAATCCAAGAAATTGAAAATAAATACCAATACTAAAGATCTCAAATAAAACAGACGAAAGGAAATGAACACAATAACAGCAACCACTGAATTCAACTTTGTTTCCTTCCATCAATTTCTTTTTCCCACGCTCAAAGAGAAAAAGATGTTCATGACCGTCACTATCAATCTGACAAAATAGAAGCTTTTAGTTTAAGGATGACGAATGCCAGTAAATGTTGGTAATGCAAAGGGGACAAAAGACAAGCATCCCACAATCCTTGAAAAAAACCCTTTGGAACAATTGTTTATGAGCCTTATTACTTTGGGATGTACGAATCTGGGAGTCATTAACTTTTAGAGGCAACTTCCATTTACGATTACATCAATCAAGACAAAATTACTTTTAACACAATTGTTCTACTACACAGTTTACTTCCCCTTACTAACCACTGTTATTACGGGATTCTATTTTTCTTGCTAAACATTGTTTTGCACCAGTGCTACCAACAATAAAATTTTAAAACCAAAATAGCCAAATTAAAAAAAAAAAAAACAACTAAAAGAGAAATGAGAAAGCAAACCTCAAATAGAAAGTCAACATAGTTCATCGAAGCATATTTCCACTTCAGAAGACCCTCATGAGTGCGAGGTACATAAGGATCATCCCAGCCCTGAAATTTTTTTTAAAAAAATTCTGACCACTTGCGCCTAAAAGCATAACAGTCTTTCCTCACAGAGAATTCCCGTGAAATGACAAAATGATGCAGCTGTTACTACAAATATCCAAAGAACAAGAAAGGTCGAGCAGAAAGAAGAAGAAAATAGGTAGAAGATAGACAAAAGACAGATAACAAGGATGAAACAACATAGTACTGATAGAAAGAAATAAGCAAAACGTCCCGTTTCATTAAAATGAAATGACATGCATCACAAAAACTTCGATGCAAGGATGCCTGAATTGGCAGGATGCACAGTGAAATTAGAAAAGATTATATTAGATGATTATATGTGGTGAGCTACTTACTAAATAACCGAAAGAAAGATCATTTAAATTAAAAGGATAAAGTGTAAAACAAACAAGTTAGAAAAATTAGAGTACAATAATCCTCTTCAAGCACCTGAAAAATAAGGCCATCTGCCTCATGAGAGAGCTTGGGGATAACTTTCTTCAAAACCTTATTTACAGTAGAGAGCAGCCAAAAACCCTTCCTCCGCACCTGATAACAGATTAAGCAAAACCTTAAAGCCCATCTCACAAATGTAGGAGATAGATCAATATAATAAACATCGCAGCTCCTCAATACATACCCTAAAGGGTTCAACGTCATATCGGCAATAAGGATTCCTGCTTTGGTAGATGTTATGGCGTTCATAATTTCGCGGCTCAATCACTTCTTTCTCCAGCATTTTCCACCGTTCACAGAAAGGACTCTGCACCAGTTCAATCAATAGGATTACTAGATATCTTTCATGTATTTTCTTTTTCACAAGAGAAAATGGATTGAAAATTAAAATGGCACTTTGTCATCTAATAACTCCATTCTTGAATCTAAAAAATAGTGGCAACAGAAACTAATAAGGGAAACCAACATAAACTCCCTTTACATATTATTTTACAATCATTAAGTAATCTAACTGTAATCTTTGATTACCCCAAAGGATGACAAGTAGTGCCTACTTCCCACGTTAAATAATGCTCGCTGGAAATTTTTGTTAGGGAGAGCAAAATCCAAAAGAAAATTAAGTCTACTTGAATTTACATTTATGTACAGTATGGAACATAGTGGAGTAGTGTGTTGTATTTGAGTTGAGTTGTAAACTGTGGCAGAATTCTGCTTCTTTGGGTAATAAAACAACAATTATCCAAAAAAAAATTAAGTCTACTAATCATTAAAGCATTTCTACAAGCCCAATCATGAATGTTCAAAATATAATCTCAAAAGTCAACAGTTATGTATGATAACTGTTTCGAAAGATACAAACTATCAGGTTCGTATAACTGCAAAGAGGACAAACATTAAGAAAAATAACTTTTTAATACATAAGAATGACCAATCTCAATGATAGATGTATGGTTAAGTGCCATAATATCATAGATGAGATATCTTTTCTCTTGCTTTTGAGAATCTGGCATGGTATCAATTACCATTTCCCCATCAAGCAATGTGAAATGATGAGTTCCGTCCCCTATACCCTTACAAGTGAAAAAGTTATGTCAAATTAATAAGAAAAATGAAAAGATAAATGCCCAAAGTTTTCCTCAGAAAAGAAGAGATGCAAATACATACTTCAGTAGGGTGTCTGCATGGAAACCTCATCTGAACCCTGCGAAAGTTAAAGCTCCTATCAATCAAGTAACATCCATCAACAGTTATCACTTATCAACATCATATATCGCGTTTCCATCTGCTTTCCAAGTGGCATAATAATACCGTTGCCTTAAAAGTTGTAAATTGTCCCTAAGTCCAAAATAAAGAAGTCGGTTTTAAGTAAAGATTTATGTAAAAAAATAAAAAGATGAAAAAGTATAAGTAAAAGAAAACTACTCTATACAATGGTAAGTTCTTCATGCAAGCTTCAGGAACTTTTCCGAACCAGTGTTGTACCTTCAGACACATCTTTACATTATCTTCTTATCTTTATTCACTATTTGTTTTATTTAAATAGATGATATAAATGCTTTCAATATCACCTTGGACCAAGCTAATCCCAAGAAAGGGAAAAGAGAGAACCAATGTGTCAGCATAAAGCCTTGGGAAATATATATATAGATGATATAAATGTTTTCATTATCACCTTCAACCAAGCTAATCCTAAAAATGGAAAATAGAGAATCAATGTGTCAGCATAAGACCTTAGGAAAACAAATGTATTCTCATAAAAAGGTTATTTAAAATGTAGATGCATATTCTCAAAATATAACCTTTGCATCAAACATAACTACTAGTGGCAACCAAATTCCTGAATACTTATGCTTCATAGCACTTTTATTCTTTACTAATTTAACAAGGAGAATCCCTGCATGTTAAAAAAATAGCTTAAAAGCCTGATCACAGTTCCAAGAGATAATTAGCCATGCCAAATATGAGCAATCAGAACAAGCATATAGGTAGACTACTCGTATGAAAAAAACATATGACCACTTCAATAAAAAAAATAGAATAAAACCAAACACATTAAAGACCTGTTGAGTGAAACTGGATGTGATCCTGGAAATTGTGTGTTTCCTCTAACCTGATTTCAAGAAATGTTGACGCCAGAGCTCATATTAAACCAAAACTGTACGAGTAATACAGAAAGTAAAGAACTAACTTAGAAAAAAACGGTACTAAAGTATTTAAAAAAAATTTAGTTTTATGAAAATAAGTTATCTTAATGTTATCATTAAGAGAAGGTTTTTATAATTTTTCAAATATTATAATTACAACAGTCACTCCCACATGTTCAAAGCCCTCTAGTCATTTGATTGTCCTCTACAAAATTATCACAGATAAAGCAAAGAAGCAATTAAGAAATAAAATGTGGATAAAAAAACTATGCCATGATGTCACAAATTTGATGAAAACTTTCTGTCTCCAAGTCCCATAGTCTAGACAACTAAAATAAGTAGCTAAACATCAAAGGAAAAGAATGACTTTCAAACTCATACCCCAACATTTACCTTAAATGTTTGGTAGCAGAAATGTCAAAGTGATATCAACTGGTCCTGAGGTATTTCATCCCCCAAAATGTCATCATTTGTCAACACTACATCTGTTTCATGATTCTCCTGAAATGAAAAATGCTTATTGAGGGTGAAATCAAGACAGAAATTTCAGAAGTTTGAGCAAAACTGAAACATCATTTATGAAACTAGAATAACCGTAGTCAAGTTTATCTTAGTACCAATTACAATACTAAGACTTTTATAACACACAAACAGAATAACTTATAAAATTTACAAGATGAAGAAGAAAAGGCAGGCTGACCACCAGCAAAGATCATTAATGTCATCACATGTAAAAAATAACCCCATGCATAATATTTTTCATAAGACCAGGTTTCTGCTAAAAAGTTAAAATAGATGAGAAATAAATAATACTGCAAGTTATTCCGTACAGGTAGTGCTGTTGGACTTTCACCATCATCATCATTATCATCTGGAACTGCTTCACCATTGAGATCAAGATTAGAAGACCTCTTCCACTCGGAGTTGGAGGGCAGACAACCATTTCGGGCCTTTTTTCATGATAAAATGCATAAAAGGCATCAATATAGTCGGGTTTGTAAATTCCAGGAGGACGTGCCTCAGAAAATATTTTTATTGCCTGAATAAAAAGTAAAATGAAAATATTACTCCAAGAAGGATATCAAAATGATATTGAAGAAGACAAAATATAACAGTATCTGACCTGAGAAACAGACATTGGTTGTGATCACATGAGGTAGTGAACAATCATGTATCCGGTCCGATTATGCCCATGTGTGCAATGGACAAGAATATATTTCTTTGATTTCTGACGTAGTAGGAATTGTGACACCTGATAAACAAATCACATAAAAACTCTCATAAATGAGTGCAATAAATTAAGAACAATCAAGTCACGAGTTCAGTAATTAGCATGCTTCTGTAGATCAGCAAATGTATGAGAACTAGATGAACGAGACAAAAGAAGGAGACAGTATCCGGTATGACATAAGGTCAAATTTATGTTGGAGATTACAAGATAGTACTATGTTTGCATTGCCATGATGAAAGGGAACATATAAGACCAGCCAAAACTTTGGTCATCATGTGACAAAAGCAGCATGGCAGTTGAGACTGAATGTATTAAAGGAATCACATTTCAAGAAGATATACAGGCAGATATTCCAG
The DNA here is from genome assembly GCF_006381635.1 of Hibiscus syriacus. Classification (NCBI taxonomy): domain Eukaryota; kingdom Viridiplantae; phylum Streptophyta; class Magnoliopsida; order Malvales; family Malvaceae; genus Hibiscus; species Hibiscus syriacus. The sequence continues at coordinate 1,356 of NW_024061822.1, read as the reverse complement.
TAGATTCCGGAAATGATAGACAATTATAATGGAGATCTACCTCATAAACAAAAGTATTTACAGACAAGTTATCAGATACAGCATCTCTGCCCCTGCTTTGAAACTAGAACAAATACTGAAAAATTAAAACCAGAACTGCAAACAACAAGAATAGCATTAAAATACAATAAGAACCACTTTTACATGCTTAATGCCTTCTTTCTTCAGGTCTGTAGTTTGATAGTAACGAGATGTGTTCGTCAAATCAATGACCCAACCAAGCTGAAACCAGAATATCGCATGTAATGTCAAACTTATTATCCAATTAAAAAATCTTACTTCACAGGTCTAATATATCAAAAACTGATATCTAACTTGTTTGTCAGCAAGCAGAAATGCACTAGTTCAAGCCCTTAGAACAATACTTTCACAAAATCTCGAATGTTATAACCATGTCCATTGCCGTAAATGCATAATTAGTCCCTAAATGCATTTTAATTCTATAGTTAACATAACCAAGCATATTTTAGGATTTCTAGAATAGTCCAAAAGGATTTTGACATGCTGTTTACATGGTTGAGACAATGATAGAAGAGATATGCTTTGCATTAACTGGGAAAATCAACAAGGTATTAGCACTGAAATGAGAAAAGAAATGCAACCTTTCTATATACCTTTCTTCCTAAAACTCTTTGCTGATGAATCACTTGTTTAAAAGTATCTTTTACCAGGCAGAACACAGTCATTATAAGATTCACCAAGTGGAGTTTAGAAGGAATGATGCAGCCTATTTCTGATCAACGAAGGAAAACCAAACTAACCTGCAAAACGTTTGGAAAACAAGCCAATAACTTGAGCAACAACTGAATTTGAAATTTTCAAATAAATTCATATGGGCATATTGAGCACACAAATGAAACAAGTAAAAATTGAAATCTATGTTTTAGTTTTATTGTATCTGAAAGCCTGAAACAATCATTCATACAGTTATATTGACCGTTGACATTGTAGATACCATTTCAATAATTTGTTGACACATAAAACCATTATTAACAGCAATTATTTTTATTTCAAATAAAAAAAAGATATAGATGAATAAACACAATCTAAAAAAACACCACAGTTTGTGGACAATGGAAGTATGGAACAGCAATGTTATCGACATTGAGAATGACCAAAAAACATAGAGCAATTATTGTGCAATGTCAAGGGATCTTACCAGAAGGGATCCTACTTTTATCATAAAACTTTGGATTCCTATTCTGATAAAAGTGATCAAGTATTTGAGGCTGAGAGACATGTACTGGCTGGTATTCTGGTGGTCTTTTTTCAACTTCTTCGTCTTCCTCACGTTCCTAATAGAAGAAAATTCCATTA